>NC_039267.1:11024323-11073409 GCF_003368295.1 Carassius auratus | reverse complement strand
GAGAGATATTATAAATGTATGCTTTTTATATTTAATATCTTTTTTTATTAACAAGATATATTTACATAGATAGGAGTAGAATGTACGTGTTTAAATGTACTATATATATATGTTGTGTGTATATATATATATATATATATTATATATATATATATATACACACACACACACATGCATATATATGTAATTCTGCATATGCATACGCAAAATATACTTTATAGAGAGAGAGAAAGAATATGTGAGACTTTGTGAACAGCAGATGCAGATTCAGTGTGGGCCTGTATGTTTCTATGTAGTGAAGATGACTATGAATGTGATTTGCCATAACGGACTACTGTATGATGTAAATAATTTGTCTCTCTATCCTTATTGTCTGACTTGCTGTGTGATACATGTGTATATATAGCCTATGAACACAGTACAATATAGACAGTTTGGTTTAATAGTTAAATGAGGTCAATCAGCATTTCATTTTATCCCTATGTGAGTAAAGTTCTAGTGTTATTGTTACAAATGATCAAAAAACAGGCTGAATCTTGATTTGTTTTGTATAACGGTTTAGGTTTCACCATTTATGAAAACCTTTCTTTTCTTTAAATGTCTTCTTAAGATTTCTATATGGAGATCCAACTCAGAAATGGTACAAATGACAATATTTCTGTCGTTCCAGTCATGATAATAAAGTTTTATTATGTGTGTCATATATGAATGAACTCTCTTTGTGCTGTATCTAGCAAATGTTGTCCTCTCTTAAGTCTCCATTTCATCAGCTCTGTTTGAACTTTGACCATGACCTTCTGATGACCCTCGATGCTCTTGACTCGACCCTCAACTGCATGCGTCTAGACAGGCTTTTTAATTTCCTCTTATGGACTCTTTTTGAAAAAGAAGCGTAACACTACCTGTCTGAAAGAGTAGTGCAGCTAAATGAATTATATTTTGATTTACAGATACCACATACAATACACATTGTCTCATAGATATTAACACTTTTTACTAGTCTGCAAAATGCTGATGAGGATTACAGCATGGCTATACCTCACACAAGAACAATTTGGTTAACATGCATTAAATGTATTCAAAAAGCAAACCTGTAGCATCACTGTAGCTTTATTAGATTCTGAACTTGGCTGTCCTTGAGGACAAATACTAAATCCCTACTCATAACTCAACACTAAATCATAAGCTAATGTGGAGGAGGATATGACCTATTTGTTTTCAAAAGGCGCATTGTAAACCTCGCTTTATGTAGAATGACTAGAGTGCCACCTTCTGGACGAGTTACAATAGCTTGCCAGGAGAACAACTTCTCTTTGACTGTGGCCCATTGTTTCAGGATTATGAATCACTTTAGGTAAAAATAAATTACCTTGGGCCTTCATTGAAGGAATTAAGACAAGTTACACAAGCAGTGAGGTAGTTTCTTGAATAATATCGCTCGCGGGTATTACACAAACGGACGGAAAATCCGCGCCAGTATGACGTTCTGTCTCAGCTCCAGAACGACCAGCACTGGGAGTTTAAAATCATCCTGAGATGACAGTTATGAGCCACTTACAACCACAGTAGTACATTCCATCTAATATTACATATCTAAAAGTGCTAATGTTAATAAAACAGGTTGGGTCACGTTTTGCCTATATTCTGGGACCTATATCCGAGTTACGAAAACAGCTTCTAATTTTGTTTTGGACACCACACAATAGTTCACATAAGAAACAGGCATGTATGAATAGTCTAATTGCAAAAATGTAAAAAGGTTCTGTGAGGGTAACATTTTTAGACAGAGTTGGCTATAGAAAATATCTGTCAATGAAAGTTTGTAACATTACATTTAGTCAAGCTAAAATAAAAGTTCGTATTTTTCAGACATATCTTCTGAAAACAAAATGAAGTCTAATTAAACTAAAACTTTAAACAACAAAAAATTGTAAATAGGCCTATATTTACTAGTTGGGTCATCAAAATTAATTATACAGCATAGCTCTCCATTTTATAATAGTAAAAAATAAAAATAAAAAATAAAATTTTATATCAGTGTAGTATTGCTGTTTGTTTTTATTGATATTATTAATTCAAATTAAGCCACAGATTACTTTTTTTTCATTTTAACTTTGTCTTCTTCTTTTCTTAGACTATTAATACTTATAATTATGATATTTAACAAAATCCTAATTTTATCCATCATGGATCATTCAGACTACAATAACATTTCAAGATGAATGACATAAATGATGATAAATTGTGGGCTTCCTTTTATAGTTGATGAACTACACTTCCCATAATTCCACTCGCTCTCTGAACCTGTTCTGTTTTGCTGTCATTGCTGTTGCTGCCTAGATATACATATAATAAAGATAAAAAAAATTTGACTATTTAAACGACATTATCTAATATATTCTATGCATTCATACATTTTATGTATTCATTTAGCTAATTTGAATGGTGGCACACATGAAGAAGGAAGGATCAAAGGCTGCTGCTGTGAACCTGAGAACCCAGAGCTGGTTTGAGAGCCTCAGACTCGGAGATCAGAGTTAAAAACCTACACAGAAGCCAACTACAGAACTGACAGAGCCTTGCTGCTGGTTTTAGACAGGAGATTGATACTGGAACAGCCTGAGAGACTTTACAGTATATTCAGATTCGTTGATAAAAAGAATGCATTGAAACAACTGTACTGTACAAGAAATTAACCATGCAATTTAAAGCACTTTTTAATTTTGGTAAAAGCTTTTACACACATTGTAACATACTGTACAATATGTGTATTACAGAATACACATACTACTGTTTAAAAGTTTGAGGTTGGTTTGTAGGGCTGCATTTTTTAAATCAATAATTCAGTGAAAATTGTGACATTGTATATTTTTACAATTTAAAATAACTTTTTTCTATGTGAATCGGTTTTGAAAAGGTGATTTATTTGTGATGCAAAGTCATTTCTCCAGTCTCCAGTGTCACATAATCCTTTAGAAATCATTATAATATGCTGCTTTTTTTGTGGAAAACCATTATTATTATTATTATTATTATTATTATTATTATTTGTTCAAAAGAACAGAATTTATTTGAAATAGAAGTATTTTGTAACCTTTTAATTGTCTTTACTGTCACTTGAATACATTTCATGTGTCCTTGCTGAATTATTTATTTACACAAATTGTTAAAAAAAAAAATAATTTGCAAAATGAAGAAAAGGTAAAAAAAAAAAAAGGGTTTAACTGTGAGTAGATGAGAGAAAATTGTTGATAAAATACAACATTATGTTCACAATTAATCTTGTTAGTCACATCCTACAAACTACTAAGTCCTGGAGAATTTTTTTTTCAACAAATCTTGAACTTGTGTGGTTTGTGATGATCACTGGGGTACTGGGCATTGCAGTTCCTGGAAGTACTGATAAGTGTGTTTTATATGACTATAACCTCAACCTGCAGAGGTAAAAAACAAAACAAATAATATAATGCATCTGTGAGACATACATGTTTAAGGCTATACATTTTTAACCTTGGCTGGCAGAAGGGCATGAGATTAGGGGATTGAAGATGACAAATCCTGGGATGTTTTGGCCAGTGGAGGTGGTGATCCATTGCTGATACTGTGACACACGAGTGTACACACCAGGTTCACCGGGCTGACCCACAGTCATGACCTCTGCTGATGATACCAGACTGAACCCACACTGAACACTGCTGACTCCACCATTGGCCCACCAGAGTCCCCCTACAGAGAGCATGTATTTCACTGACCTTTTTATACATTGTACTATTAACATTAAAACAGTGATCGGAGCAAACAGTGACTATAAAGCACATTTTTAGATGAGTAGCAATAATCGGACTGGTTCTTGTACCTGGCAGGTGTCTTTTCCTCCCTGCAGTAAACCAGCACACATCATGTTGTCTGTAATGAGGTCGGCACCCAGCAGATTATTACATTCAGAATTAATTACCACTGGAACCACAGTCTCCTGCAGAGTCCCGGGATAAGACAAATTCACTGGACACACAAACACAGTCATCAGTTTGTGATGTTAGCAGATGTGCGTGTGTGTATGTGTGTGTGTGTATGATTGTGTTACCTCCAAATGCGGTTTGTCCCCAGCCTGTGATCCAGCTGCTGGTGCCGGATGGGAAGTGGCTGTTTTCTGCAGCTAAACACACGGGTCTGATATAGTTGGTGAAGCTGACTGAAGAGGACAGACGCAGGAGAGCGATGTCATTGTTGTAGGTGTCGCTGTTGTAGGACGGGTGAATGAGGAGCGTACTGACGCTTCTGCTGATTTCATGCCCATGATCGCCTTGCTGTGTCCTCCTTCCCAGATACACACAGACGCTGAACGTGTTGACGCTGAATGAAGAACACAACAATATTACAAGAACAGAGAGAGCAGTGTTTAATATCTGTGGAAATGTGTGATCGTGTGCTTCTAACCTAGCGAAACAGTGAGCTGCAGTTAACACCCATTCACTGCTGATGAGGGAACCTCCGCAGAAATGGCCTTTATATTTGGGGGCTGTGTAGACTAACCATCCATGGCCATGCACCCTCATGTGTGTCTGCACCACCCACAACACGGGGGTATAGAGGGGCACGACCACAAACTGAAAGAGAGGAGAGAGGAGTTGACACCCAAGACAAAGTTACATCAGATCACACAAGTGTTTCTTTTTAGATTTGTGCCATTCTTTCTAAAGACATCCAGGGAAAGAGGCTCTTACCGTTCAAATGAGAACGAGAATCTGCAATATAAGACACAAGGTGGGAAAGATTACAGCAACACCGAAATTTAACACACAGTTCAGGGCTTGGAGTAATTATTAAATATAATATAAAACTTTTTTTTTTTACATTATGTATGTTATGTAAAAGCAATTGAATTAAAGGTTTTTCGTTTTTATAGGCCTCTGTTTTATTGGGCAGGTATGAGGGGAAATGGGATCTGGATTTGATCCATGCAGCCCAGATTAGAACCAGAGTCCAGTGATCCAACAGCTGCTTACAGTATGACGTGTACAGTAGCGTTATTTATGATCTGTTTGAAAGTTTGTGAAAATGCTACCAAATCAATTGGAAGACCCTACCTTTGACGCATATGAGCATGGCCACACACGTTAACCTCCACATCGTCACGAGATTCTCTCTTCTATGCTTGTTTGATCATGAAAAATGTAATTTGCATATACGCCCTCCATTTTCACAATCATATTTTATTCCTTTCTCTCTCCTTTTAATTTTATTTCTATCATGCTACACCTTGTCTTGCAGCAAAATCATGAGTGACTATGGGAAAGTATATATGTATGCTATAGAAATATGTATAAATAATAGCGCCTGCTTTTTCAATAGCGTGTTCTGCTGCTATTCAAATACACTTTAATGCATGCTTGACATGAACAGCCTGTGTAATTTAAATAAAAGGTACATAACCCATCATATTTTTAATACCTTTTTTAGTTTTATTTTGTGATTCAATATATAAATTTCATATTTAATTAAAACAAAGGTCCCACAGTATTTCTTTGTCGTAAAAAATACCCAAACAATAGTAAGAGAGTACAAAATAATATTCAATCCTGATTATAAAGTTTGGTATTTTTCAAAACTGATGCCTTATTCTTTTATTTCTTATGAAACTGGGTTCGTGAAATATGTAATAGTTCCAGTCCATTTTCTCTATATGGAACCACCTATATTTTCTAGTTTATATAAATTTCAATTTTTATAAAACATTTCCTCTTTTATAACCAATGCCAAAAAACTTTGGTTTGCTAAAGGAATTCAAAACCTTTTTGTCAGCCCCTTCAGTGGCTTAAGTACTTTTCAATATTTAGTAACTAAAGAATCATAATTGTGAAAAAAAGCTTAAAAAGTGATTACTTATGAAATCCGATATATTACACAATATGTCATTTTTTTCCACAGTGTAGGTAATGTCGGTTTTGTAATGTCTTGTTCCTCCAGTTGGTCCAGATCTGGTCGAGCTGTAGTAGTTAGTCCTGACTGTAGGGGGCGTCATCGTTACTGTGTTTCCAGTGTTGCACACGGTGCTGCAGTTTCAGAGCAGCCTGTCTGAGAAGAGGCAGGTACAAATCAACACTACATCAACTTAATCTGCAATATCTCCAACATGAATATAAATATGCTCTGTGTTAGCCGTGTACACTAATTTCTTAAGGCCAAAGATGTCATTAGTAAGTGTAGGGTAAACACTGAGTCATACTTGGAGATGTTCTTGCAGTAGAGCATGCTGATGGAGCGCAGCTGCAGACAGCTGCACAGTAGAAAGGAAGGAGTGCGGTCAGTCAGGAGAGGACAGCCACTCACATCCAGCTCCTTCAGGAAGTGACCAACTCTTGTCAGGTACTTCACTGCTGTATCTGTCAGCTGGAGAAAACAATATATATAGTCAGTCAGTCAAGATCTTTACCATGCTCCAATGATCCGAGACCACTTTTTTATTGAATTGAATGCATTTATTTTATTTCAAATTGCATATGCCAATATATATATATATATATATATATATATATATATATATATATATATATATATATATATATATATATATATTTGGGCTTACATTTAGACTAACTGCAAATGTGAATGAATTACCATACTAGAGATCAAAAATAGATTAATTATGCTGTTTTTTATATATACTGTATGTTGTAATAAAGTATGTGTATACTGTAGTGTGTATATAATATGTAATAATAGTTATAATAAGTATATATTTTTTTATTATATAGTATGTTCCCGTTACTGTGAAATTTACTTTCTTGGATTCAGAGAGCAAAATATATTTTTAAATGCTTAAAAAATATTGATGTATTTATTATGTTTTAAAATATATTTTTCAAAAATATACTTGTAGAGAATATGTACAAAATACAAAAAAATAGAAAAAAGTATATTTGAAAATATTTTGCCATATGGATTATCAGCATAACAATTTGATGGAAATGTAGATTTTCTTATTTTGATTTAAAAATCCTAAAAAGTTTTTTCTCGATTACTGAAACAAAGAAGTACTTTAGGGCATCCAGCTATTCGGACTGTGGCAATGGTCCTGCAGAAGAAGGAGAGGGCTTTGATGGCTCGGTCAGACAGACGCTCACACTGACACACATCCAGAAGCTCCAGCTTTTTACAGTTTTGGCAAAACATCTGCACAAGACAAAAAAAGATCATCACATGAACTTCTCCAAAAAGAGTAATCAGACGGTAAATACACTGCAAGTCAAATTTATGCACAATGAAGTAATAAAAAGGGGAAACCAAACCTTTATTCCATTATCTGTTATGAAAACACATTCAGATGCGGTCAGTTTTCTCAGACTGTGGTTAGTTCCCAAGGGCTGCCAGTCCCTGTGAAAGACACAACTTTATAATAAAACAGTATTGACCACAGCTGGAAAATAATTTTTCAGTATAGATAGATAGATAGATAGATAGTACAGTATATATTATGCATAAGATACTAAAGTGTACTTTGTCATGTATTTTACAGCCTGTGATGTCCAGAGAGACGAGAGAAGCACAAATGTCCAGACACTCAAATCCATTATCTGTCAGGTTCTCACAGAAACACACACTCAGCTGGGTCAGCTTGCTACATCTGGAGAACAAATGTACATTCAAACAGTCTCCGTGTAGGAAGAATTTGATATTTTATGTATAAAGTGTGTGTACTTCTGAGTTATTCTCTTCAGGGACAGGTCAGTAAGTTTTGGGCAGTAGGAAAGATCAAGCTCTCGCAGTTCCACAGCAGATGCTCCTTCAGTGATGTAATGGATTCCCATATCTGTGACCCTAGACCAGGTCAAAAAAAATTAAAACACACACACACACATAATATAAATTAAATGCAACTATTCTATTAGTTTTAAACAAAACAGTTTTTTTTAAGAATCATATTTAAGAATGCATGTCCAGTAATAACCATATATCCAATATATAATGTGTTTATATATACTGTGCCATATATCATATTTTTGGCCCATTTTCTGTTCTCTCACCCCACAGAAAAATAAAATAAAAAGTTCTCAGAGAGACTCTGCATTTGCATTTTCCTATATATTCATGTTGGTCGTCTCTTACTTGATACAGCCTGAGATATTTAAGTTGCACAGTTTTGTCAGACTTCCTAAAGACTTCAAGCTGGCGTCAGTCATGCGAGTGCAGTCAGACACCTGGACCTCGCTGAGTTTCAGACAGCTCCGGCACAGGGCCTTCAACCCGCTGTCCGTCATACGATTATTACCTGCAATGCAGAATGCACAGTTTCTATTTGAATAATTCAGCCTCTCTAACCATGCCACACTATTTGAGCGCATAAATACAAACCTTCTATTTGGACTTTGGTGAGGCTGATCACTTCAGCCATAGTTTTGAAAGCCACATCAGAGAGATACGGTGAGTCCAGTATGGAAATCGCAGTCAACGTAGGACATTTAGCCACTAAGACCTTGCAGCAAAGAAAAACAACAATCACCAATCAACTAACAAATGTACTTTAAACTTAAAGTCTAATAGATGTTAGTGTACATAACATATATTAATAACACGTACCTGCACACAGGTGTCAGTCAGGATGGGGAGATCATCTAGCACAATCCGTTGAAGTGTGCTGCAAGCTTCAGCAACAATATTTAAATCCATCCACAGATATCTGTACAGTAGAAAATAAAAACTGTAATGCCACATTCATATAATGCAATCCTTAATCTGAGCACCAAAAAAGTACCTGGTACAGTAGCTATTAAAGTTTTGTGGCTATAGAAGTGCTATTTTATTATATATTAATATATCCACCTCCATATTAGATAAAATATTAGCTAATATTACTAGTTTCTATATTCTATACATGTCAACACCTGAGAACATCCAGAGAGGTCCAGATACGTGAGTCTGTGGCAGCCTTTTCCTGTGCTCAGATACTGCAGGCCTTTATCAGAGAAACTTGTGCAGTATGCGAGACTCATAGACCGCAGCGTCAGACAGCATCTTTAAAATAACAATCAATGCCGTGAGCATCATAAAAATATAGCATTTCTCTCATGTGTAGAGTATGAAGAACTGAGACGCATGTAAGAAGTTTGGACCTTGACAGGACTCTTAAAGTGGCATTAGTGATATGAGTGAAGGCCAGATTAAGATGCAGGAGAGAGCGGCATCCCTCTAAAATCATCTTCATGTTTTCATCCTGTCAGTGTGTGTACAAACAAAACAGGAATTAGATTTTTTTTTAAAGCTTTGTAACAGTGTGTTTTTATTCTACTTGCATTAAGATGTGAGCATTCACTGAGATCGAGTTCTTGAAGATTTCTGCATTGACCTTTGACAAAAAAAACAAAAACACAAGCATGGTCCTTATCATGTTTTTGATTACATCAAAAATGTATGAATTTTTAAGGCTGGTTAAAGTTAATTTACTGATGCGTCTAAAACTCGACTCCTGCACCAGTGTGCAACCGCAGAAGTTGACAGAGATCACGTAGACGCGATGCACACGCAGTATTCTCTCCACAGTCTGATCTGTGATCCAGCTGGCCTCAAGGGAGAAATCGATCTGTGGAAACACATCTTACAGGTTATACTACCTAGATTTATATTTAAGAGTTTTAAAGCGAGCTGCACTGACCTCAGTCCACAGCGAGCTGATTTGAGCGATCGCTTTCCAAGAACGACACACCTGAGCACATTTCAGGAGCTCACGCACACCTAAACTTTGGAAGATCTGCAGCAAATTGTGTATTAAAATCAGTTGGCTTGTGTAATTGCCAGTTATTTAATGGTAACATCACAGAGGTTAAGTGATACCTTAAGAGACAGCTTGTTAGGAAGCAGTGATAGTCTGTCCTGGCCATCGTTTTGTGGTCTCCCTGAGATCTGGCTTTCTTGTAAATCTCTCTCTAGCTTCTGAGCAGACATAAATCATAAAACATCTCACGAGTTCAGTGCATATGTGTTTGACTTTTGAAAAACTACCTTAAAGTATTCCTTTGTTCTTTTAGCGTCCTGCACAACATGACGCCAAGCTGTGATGAAGTTTCTGCAGTGAACAGACTCCTGCACTTTTTGTAGCTTCCTCATGGCATCTGGATAAAATATAAAATGCCTTTATGTGTTAGAAAGAATATTAACAGAGAACAAAAAAGTTTTGATTGAGCAGCTGGATTTTCTAAATACTTCAACTTCTGAATTACATGTAAGAATAATATTCCCTTATGTTATAACCCATAAAAGCTAAATACCATTCCTCCTCCGTTTGCGAAACTGAACCCAGGCTGTCCACTTGATGAAAGCCAGTTTTATCCGTCTCTGTTTGTGATACATCTCAGCCTCTTCCATTCTCTCCAGGAGTCTGGCAGCCTTCAATTTCTTCTTTGAAATATAACCCTTCCAACCCCTTAACAGAAAAAATAATTGATAAAGCTAGTTGACATTGTTTTCTGTTGTGTGACTCTTACAGTCTATAGTTTTGACACTCACGTGAAACACATTTTGGTCAGGCTGGTGCGATAACAGGAGTACGCTTTCTCCAACAAATGTGACGGACACTGTGAGAGGGGAAATTAATAAATGATTTTAAGCAGATGAAGAGTTGAAGACACAACTCTCATTCACTCTGAATGATGAAAATACTTAAAGAGTTTTACCAGGCTGTCTTCTGGGTTTCCAAATATATCAAACACAATGCCTCTTGCCAATGAGGAGATTTGTTTGTCTTTGTCAATAAATGTGTGCCTGAATTCAGAAAAAGTTTACATCTTAGAGATGTTGTTTACTGTATTAAAACCATTTTGCTGAGCCATACGTGAAGAATCACACCTACCAGCAGATCTCAAAATCATGATCCTCAAGGATAGATAGGATCTTCTCCTCTATAAAGAGCAAAGGATCCTCAGGGCATGAGATGCATAACCCAGCAAGTAAAGCCTGGTTGAAATGCAAAATATAAAAAATACAATATTATTTTATTAACAATATGTAGCCTCTTTGTGCAGTTACCTATTTCCTTAAACGGATTATTAATAAAGTAATTAGATCATTAGAAAACATTTAATGTAATTCACCTTGTATATCTGAGGAAGTGAATGTTTAATCATGTAGTTTCGTATAACTGGATCTGAATCTTGCAGAGAAATCATCATAAAAACGACGGCTCCAGGTGAAGAGCTAGTTTAATGATTTCCTGAAGTCAATGCAACAAAAAAATATGATACTCCTGCAGCTTCTGTCAATATTTACACATTATGTCGCTTGGTAACCTAAAAGCATGTGATTTGTCAGGAGAAATTACAGAAGGAAACAATAGGAAAATAGAAAGTTAATGTGTGTGTATATATAACTATAACTATATTGCTAAAGACTGTGTTTATGGATAAATAGAAGCATAGATGGATTTTAAATAAATCACATGGTTATTTTTATTTATTCAATTATGATAGAAATGTAATTCGTTCAAAAACGCAGAATCATTAATGAACGCTCAACACAGCAACACTTAACTCTGCGAAATGTTTTGGTCGTCCACTCACTGACGCAATAGACGCAGAGCTGAGGAAACAGTAGTGACGGGTAAAATGATCAGGAACTGTTTGTATCTGTATTATTTATCCTGTCGGACAAGGAGCATGTGTTAACATATGAAAGCTGCGCCTATCGCAGAATGGGAGACGACACTGTCGTAGCCCGCCTGTGCAGCGTGAAGGCTCTGCTGGGGATTGTAGCAGGAGCCGGAGCCTCGTATGGCATTTATAAACTAGTCTTCAGTCGCGCGGGAGATGCGGGAGTAAACAGAAAAAAGTCTGCTAAAAGTGTGACTATTCAGCCTGGAAGCCTGATGGCCAAAGTGTCTGGATTTAAAGTTGTCAGTAAGAGTGATAATCTGGATCCTACTGTGGATACTGAATCTAGTAAGTTAAGTGACATTGAAATGGTTGGATGTGTTATAAAAGTCTTGCTTCCTGACAGCTCTGTGTAAGTTTGAAGGGAGTGTTTTTCAATCATATACATTACAGTGAGTGTATATCTAGGCAGTGTGTCAACTTCATTTTATTGTCCTAGGTTCTTGATTTAGAAACAGAAGTAGATGTCTTCTTCATACAATCCTTTATTTATGTTTTTGTCTTCTCACAAGGTGATATTTTCTCCAAATCTGCTGCCAACCTGGAGCCTCGACATCTGAGTATGCTTCTCTCGCTTCTGCAGAGCAGCCCAAACCTAGAAGAGAGGAGGAAAGTTCTCGTGACTTTGGGAAATGCTGCTGCCTTTACAGTAAACCAGGTCATCTGATGTTCTGTCTTCTAGACATTATGCATAAGACGTATTTTTTGGACTTGATGATCCAGCATATTTAAAGTTATTTTTTGTTTTTCTTCGTTAGGATCTTCTGCGAGAATTCGGAGGTCTTCACATCATAGCAGGCTTCCTCTCAGACCCTTCGCCTGAGATCCGCGTTCAGACTCTGAACGCTCTGAACAACTTGAGCATGAATATCCGCAATCAAGAGCAGCTGAAGGTATCGCATTATTTATTAAGAGGACAGAATTAAACGTAAAAAACGCTACTACAAAATATTAATAAATGCTGTTATAATATATAAATGACACCATTTTGAATCTGTTTTTCTTTCGCTCTACCATGGATACTATGCCTACACTGGTTTCTGTTGTTGTTGGTCAGATATACGTCTCGTCGGTGATGCAGATGATTGAGATGTCGCCGGTGAACTCTGACCTTCAGCTGGCAGCGCTCCGATTGCTCACTAATCTGTCAGTCACGGATAATCACCAGCATCTGATGAAGGGTTCCATCACCCTCCTCCTGTCACTGCTCGTAGTGAGCAGTGAAGTCCTACAGGTGATTAACGTGAGGAACGTGTTCAGTGATGTGTTTACACAAGCAGATGTGTTGAAGATTGAATCTGTTCCTGCAGATCCAGGTCCTGAAGGTCCTGGTCAATCTTTCCTCCAATCCAGATCTGATGGACGATATTGTGCAAGCTCAGGTGAACAAGCATGTCTTTTATGGTTTCTGCTGTAATGCTTTCACTGTTTTGTAAGTGAGATCCAGTGCAGCTGGTTCCAGTGAATATTCAGTCATACCAACACAATATGATTATAAATAGATAAATCTATATATAATCGCCTTGGATGCTAGGTGTCCTAGTTTTTCTCATTGCCTGCTGTTGATGCATACTTCTATTTTAAGGCCACTCTGTGGTCATGATTCAGTTTAGTGCTGCACGATTTGAGGAAAGAATATTATTGTGATTTTTCTTCAGATAAAAACTGCCATTGCTATTTAAAATAAGATTATTATAAAAAAAAGGCATGCTGTGCTTGTTTGTATGGCTTTACACTTTTTCCAGATTTTAATGAATTTGTAATCAACATGATAAAAATAAATCATCATATGATCAAAATAAATTCACATCATTATCAATATTATTAGATTCTCCTAAATACTAATTTGCTTTATTTCACAGTAGAGTATTGTAATAGTAATGTTTCTTACTTTATTTAATAAAGTAGTATTTATTATTAGTAATATTTATTTTGTGTCTTATCTTTATTTAATAATAATTATAATATGTCAACATGAGAATAAAATAAAATCATTTATCATTACTATTGTTAATATTAATATTATTTTAAGATTTTATTTAAGTCATATATTGTATTATTATTGCAATAATAATATAAAGAAATATATTGTAATATTTCATTGTGAAATAAAAATTTGTGTTTAGGAAAAAAACCTTTTAATTTAATAATTAATTTTATTCTGATAACATCATTTTATATCAGCATATAAAAAAAAATTCGGCCAATTTGTGAAGCCTTACAAATTATGGCCATCTTAATTGTATTTATTTTGGCGTTAAACTGCAGCTAGCGCTCTGAAAACCTAAAATATATATTTGTATGTTTATTTATTTATATAAATCACAATCTATGTGATTTTATAACCACACTAAGCCACGTTGCGATTCTGGTTCTATCTTGATTCTTCATGCAGCCATAATTGAGTTCTTCTCTTAGTTGTGAGCTGTTATATATTGACACAAGCTCCTCCATGTACTTGTAAATCTGTTCACAGGCTCCAGCGTCCCTGATTTTGTTGTTTGACGGCTGCACAAGCACGTCTGTTCTTCTCCGCCTGTTGTTTTTCGTGGGGAATCTGCGCGCGTGGAGACCCTCTGCTCAGGTGGCTGAAGCTCTGAGGAGGCGACAGGACTCTCTGTTCTGTGTTTTACTGGACAGCTCCTCTCAGCTGCACCGTAAACTGCCCCTGCTGCTGTCCCATCCAGACGAGGAGGTGAAGTCACAGGTGGCCAGACTCCTCACATAAGCTCTTACAGAACATTTTTTACCAAATATACCCGTTCTTCATTGTGTAGAAGCTTGTTTGCCTAGAGCTCTGCACTAACAACCTACTGTAGCTTCAAACCCTTGCTGGAACAGTGTTGAGATCTACAGGTAATGGATGAGAAATGACTCCCTCAGGCATTTGGAGTGATTTTTGTTCCTATAATAGACATTTGTGAACACCACAGACCTCGTTCGATGAGGACATCTTCACTGCCTAACATTTTCTTGTCCAAGTGAGTGCAGGTATTTTTTCTGACCACACTAAGTGCTTTGGATATCCAGACTAGTGGTGGAAAGGACTCTTGTAACATCTCAGCATGTTTAGAAATCTTAATGCCTTGAAAAATAAGTGTTACTTCAGTGCTGCATAATGCAAGTGAAGTTTACTACTAAAAAACGTTATTCAGGTTACGCTGATGTAGTAATGACCCAGGAACCTTATTTTTACAGAATGTGTGCATTGATTGTACTGTGACTGTTTTCTTATGCTTGATGATGATATCGACAGGGCCAGCGAGCGATGCATTAAGAAATATTGTTTTATAAGGCAATTATAAAACAGTGGTTAATATTTGCTATGATTTCTTTTAGGAATGCTTTTTGGCTTTTATATCAGGTCTGTGGAAGTTCTTTAAAATAAATATTAACATTTTTAATAACCTTTGTTTATTTAATTTGTCTCATTTGTTATAAGTGACTTAATGCTGCGTTTTTAGCTTTATTTTGCACCATAGCATAAAGTATGACGCATTCTGAAAACAGAAACAGGAGTGCCTTATTGTACCTTTTTTTTTTTTTTAGAGATTCGTTTATTTGGGGTTTGTTTTGTAAGTCCAGTTCGCTCACATATTTAGCGAGAACTGTCTGTCATTCGAGACTGAGACTGTGGAATGACAGAGAAGAGCATGTGCTGAAATGACACTGAATGTAGAGCCGCGAAGAAGAAAACTCGACTCAGAAAAGCAAGGTAAACAATAATACAAACAAGTAACGCCATTGTATGTAAACTGAAGAACTAAAAAGAATCCACTGGCCTGAATTGTCAACAGTGCAGTGCGTTATTTTATTAAAACAGACCATTACACCGTTGTTTCAATTACTTCGGACTTTTGATATGCAACAATGGATGTCACATGATCATAAATTCTCGTGACATTAATGGCTGTCTGTTGTTTTTCACATTAATGGATTTGAACGTGTATTATAATTTATCCTGGATGTAAATGAATCCGGATCAAATTTACATGATGCATATTTTTCAGTCACACATTAGTAACTACTAATAAACCAATGTGTATGTATCTAATACACCGTAACCAGTTTGAGATATTTATAATTTAATGCAATTTATTGCATGTAAGAAATAGTTGAACCATGTTCATTAATGTTTTATTTACAATAAACTTTTTTTTTTTTTTACATTTAATTAATGTTAACATGTTTTTTTTTTGTCAATATTAACAGATATATGCTGCCGATTCTAAGGAATTCAAATAAATATATTTAGAAAATATGATAATTTAAATAAAACCAAACAGTTTTTAATGCTTAATAATAACCATGATTCCATCAGATTGTCCAGCGGTTCTCTAGGTTTCATCAGGCTGGTTCATGCTGTGACAGGGTTTGTGTAGCTCCCGTTCACTCAGAAGTCAGCGATGCTCACACTCACTCCTGTTTCCTGCAAACAAGCGGCTCCTACACCCCGAAACACCCGCAGAGAAGTGAGACCCCATGCACCTTTCATTAAATCAAGGGTGTTTTTTTGTGCTTGTTTTCTAACATGATGCTACTAACCCTTTTATTGTCTTTACTTCAAACTTCTTTACAGAATGCAGCTTCGGTGAAGAAATATGAGATAAGAACCCATGCAAGACCAGCATAAGTGCTGAAAATGAAATAGAGGCCCAAAAAATCACAAATAATTATAAGGTAAATGTGCACTGGACACATATGTCCAGTTTTATTTTGCATATTGCTGATGTTGATGCTGATGTTGCTCTGTTCTATTTATTTAGGTTTGGATTCAGGAAGTGCAAGATTCATGTGACAAAGCGTCTCTTTCAGGACAGGTCGGACACTGTGGGTTCATCGTTCACTTGTGGCAACGTTCTCTATATGTTTCTCTTCGGCTGGTGGATCTCTCTGGTTTATGTTTTTGTTGGACTCCTAATGCTCTTCACAGTTTTTGGCATCCCGTGTGGTAAGAATCTGTCTAAATAAGTACTGATACATTGTAGTATCTCTCTGGATTGCTAATGTGCCACTGTTTTATTTCAGTGAAACTGTTGGAGGTTGTCCTGCTATTTTCTATGGCCATTTGGAAAACTTCTCTACTACTTCTATAAATACACAGTGGATGGGATCATTGTGTTTGTTGTTAGTATACTCAACATCAATCTACAAATATTTAATACTGATATTCAGAAATATGTTGTCAGTTTTATACCACATCCACAACAATGTTAAAAAGTTTGGGGTCGGTAAGATTTGGTAATGTTTTTGAACTAAATCTAATTTATTTAATCCAAAATACAGTAAAAACTGAGATATATTTTTGCTATTTAGATAACTATTTCCGTTTTTATATTTTTCAAATGTAATTTATTCCCAGCAACATTACTCCAGTCTTCAGCCTCACATGATCTATCAGAAATCATTTTAATATAATGATTTGATGCTCAAAAATGATCAATTATCCGTATTGTCAATGTTGAAAACATTTGTGCTGCATACTGTTTTTGTGGAAACCATGAGACAGTTTTTCATGATTCTTTGATAAACAGATTGTAAAAAGAGCAGAGTTTGTAACATTATATCTCTCGTATTACATCGTCATGGGCTTTGAAAGGTGAGCAGCTACACCAGAACAACACCAGAACCTCACAAATACCTTTTGACAGCAACACTGTTGTCATCTCTATTCTCAGTATTTCCACTCAGAGTAACTTTGTTGTCAGTGCTGTGGTGAACGCTACATTCGGCTTCACCACAGAGTTGACCTTTTACATCACGCCGTTGCTCCGAGGTCATCACCAGGGGAATAAGGGCCTGCAGGAGATCGTGAAGGCGGCTCTCACTAGAACCCTCCTCTTCATACCAGTATGAGATCTGTTACACCACAGAGGATCCTAAATCTGCCAAATGTGCAATGCATGACCGTGATATTTGTGTGTGTGTCGCTCTCAGGGGATCTGTGTGATAATCACGGGGTTCAGGCACAGGAGCAGAGGTTTAACAGTCGCTCTGCAGGGGTCCGCTCCTCTCTGCTCTTCATATCAATAGGAGGTAAGATGTCATGTGACACGAGGTGACAAAAATTAGCTTGATATTACACTTCTCTCCTGCTCTAGTAATTAAAGACAACGTAAAATGACACTGTAACACATTTAACTTAAATTATGTGACATCACTTTAAGTGAAACTGTTAAAGTAGGAATAATATAGGGTGGGAATTGATTTTATATATAATGCAATTTAATATAATAATATAATATAATTTTAAAGAAGAATAATCCAAGTTAAAGAAGACCACCAGTGTCAGCAGAAATTACTGTTTTCAAGCAGGTTTTGGTGGCAAACATTGATTGGAAAAAACTCTCTAAATATGTAAATGGTATATGAGGAATAAAAAAAGAAGCATTTCATTTTTATGAAAATGTATGATTTATTTTTTTCCCTGTAGAATTTTGTGAACAATATGACAGTCTATTAAGATCAACGTTATTTATAGTTTGACTACATTAATATATTATAATTTATGAATATATTATAATTTAAATAATAATAATTTATGTACTAAATTAGATCCATTTACATAATTTAATGTATGTATTATGAAGATTATTAATATTTTATTATAGAAGGTAAATATAGTTGATTTTGATGTCATGTTGCACAATTCCTGGTACAAATAAATTGTGAAAATACATTATTTCATGAAACATATTACCAAAACACACAGATGCATAAGTTTATTAATACTCACAAAAATTCATTTTAATTTAGCACGGTCTTAAAAAAATGTCTGATGCACAAATCTTGGGAAAATACGTTAATTTATGAAATCGATTACCAAAAGATTGCATTTTTGCATTACAGTCGTACATGGCTTCCCACAACTGTCAATGTTACAAGCATATTAGTATGATCATGTGACTGAAGACTGGAGTAATAACTGCTGAAAAATTCAGCGTTACCATCAAATTATGATGTGATTTACATTATGAAACATTGTTTACTTTTTTCAGGTTAACATTAGACTTACATTGTGTCTTAGACTATTAATATTCACGAACATTTTCATCTGTTGCAGTTACCTGTTTGTTTGTTAATGTCTATATTAAAATATGACTGTCTAAATAACTGTCTAAAAAGTGTTTTTGAACTGTTTTAACAAGACTTCATTATTTTATTTTTTATGGTTGAATTATATCTTATATATTAATACATGGAAATTTAAAATAAATTTCTGGTCAATCTCTGAGGGCAAAACATACAATATAAAAAACTAAATACACAAACAAAAAAAATATTTTCTTTCTCATTGCTTTATCAACTTATACATGGTTAAAAAATATATGTATTTCACATTTTATTAGTCATCAATATTTTTTCATCATATAATTGGAAAAGTAAATCAAAGAACACAATATGCTCAATCTTAATTTAATAAAAAAAAATTTTCAAAGGTCAAGGCTGAACATTGTCTTACAAAATGTAATGTAATAGGCTACACTGTATTTCATTGTTACCAAAATGTAGCATTTTACAAACATTATTCATAACATCGGTTTAAATTAATAATAGTCTTAGCATTTCTTAAGATTTAAGACAGCATCATCTAATTCAATTTGTGGCCAACAGCATACAACAACACAACACAAATAAACAGATCAGGGGCCTGTTCCATAAAACAAGTTTACCAAATAAGCCAGGCTTATTTCAGTTAGTCTGACTTATTTTGAACCAAATCAGCTGACAATATATCAGACTGAAACTGAAATTAACCTGGCTTATTTTGTAAACTTTTTTTTAATGAAACAGCCCCTTGATGTAGTGTTGGGATCTCGGCTCTTAATAACTCCACAAGTATATATCAACTCTATGAATATGTAAAAAATGCTTTCCATTTTGTCTTCAGATTGTGAAACTCTGTGCGGAACTGAGGGTTGACCGCAGCGTAAATGATCGGGTTGGTGAGGGATGTCATGCAGACCAAAGACACTGTTAAAACCTCCAGCTCCCGAAAAACCTCCACCTGAAATACATTAAATACAGGTGCCAAGACATCATAAACATCATAAACCATTAGACTTGGCAATATGACCAACACACTGCACACAAGCAAATAATAAATAAAAACACTAGGTTATGTAATTAATAATCAGTATTTTTTGATAAAATCGTTTTTTTTTTATTAATTTATATAAATTTTAAAACAAGATACATTTACTTGATATGCAAGACACTGAGAATTAAATATATCACCCATAATTAAGTTTTATTTTTCCAGTTTTAAGTATTAGTTAACAAAGTCTTATTTTAATCACGTTTTATTAAAAATTCATTATTTTATTTGTTATTTCATTATTTATTTATTTTGTGGTGTGAATGGTAGATGTTAAAGAGCTAATCTGGTTGAACGAGGCATAGAAACAGTTTTCTCTGACGATAAATTGATACAAATCAGTACAAATTTTGCTTGAAACTTACTGTTAGATTGTCGTTTTGGTAAAAGAAGTGATTTAAAACCACTGTCGCAATCAGTGGGATCCAAAATATGAGGAAGGTGAAGATGATGTATCCGGAGCGCTTGGCCAGTTTGCTCTCCTTCTTGGCGTTCCCTCGTTCTTTTTGGGCGAGAGATGGCATCATACAGACGGCACCTGCCACCTCCTCCTCCCTCTCCTCCTGTGGAGCAGCTGTGGCTTCACCGGTCGATGCTGGAGACGTTTCTGCAGCCGTTTCTTGAGGAACGCTTTGCTTATCAGCACATTTATCTCCATTCCCTGATGCTGGAGAAGTTTCTTCAGTAGTATCTTGCGAAGGGCTTGACTTAACAGTACCATATTCTTCACTAGCTGGAGGAGGAAAAGTTTCTAAAGTATGATCTAGTTGGTCAGCATCTTCTCCTTTTACTGATGACTGAGAACGTTCTGCAGGAACATCGTGCTGGACATTTGGTACCACACCACCCTCCTTGTCTTCTTCATTAGTTAATGAAGAACTTTCTTCAGAAGTAGGTTGGTGGTCGTTTGGCTCCACAAGAACTTCTTGAACCTGTGGTGCTTCGTTGGAAAGTTCATCTATAAAGGTGACTTTGGTTTCTCTGGGTATTTCATTGGCAAGATCTGGTTTGTTTATATCCAAGGACTCCTTCCCAAATGATGTGGTAAGTTCCTCAGATGTTGGAGGCAAATCCAGTGGATTCTCTTCATGTGACTCATTTTGATTCGGTTTTAAATTGTCATTATCGAAGGTTTGTTGTTTTTCTGCATCATTTTTAATATCAGCCTTTTCTTCTTTTTTGTGCTCTGTATCATCTTTCTTCTTATTTGGTGGTGGAAGCGACCCCTTATCAAAGATTTTCCGACCGTGCGCTCTGACTATAAAGAAAATACGACCGTAGAATCCAATGATGAGCGTCAAACAAACGCACCAGATGGGAGTCAAAATGTAAACTCCAAACGTGTCATACGAGTCTAACGTGTCCACGCGCAAACCTCTGCATCTGACGTACACCGGCGAGTCTTTCGCGAAAACCACGCACATTACCGATATGGAGACGGGAAGCAGCCATGTCAACGCTATCCACGCCGTTATCCGTTTTCTGCGCTCGGCATTTTTAAACGGATGTGCAATGGCTTGATATCGCTCGGCGCTGATGCACGCCAGCGTGAGCAACTGCACGCAACAGATGAGAGAAAACGACGCGATCTGCGCGCTGCAGAACAGATCGCCGAGGTCTCGCGCGTCGCGAGCGCTCAAAACGACACTGAGAAGCAATGGACAATCAACAGCGCATCGCAAGAGGTCAATAACGGCCAGATTCACCAGGAGAGCGTTGTTGGACGTCTGGAGCGACTTCTGGTGGTGCACGGCCCACGCCACGAACAAGTTTGCGAGAAATCCAACGTGCAAAGTGACCAGCAAAACCAGACAATTGGCAGCTACAAACGCAACTTCTAGAGTGTCTTGCCATGTGCTGTTCACTTGTCCCCAAACATTGGTGAAATTACTTCTCATCTCCAGTTTTGATTTCCAGGAATAAAGTCGCACCTTTCACTCCATCTCTGCTCTTCTGCTTCTTGAGAGCCTGTCGTAATAAACTCCTTTATTCTCTCCCTCATCATCACTATGGTTCTCCATTTGTTTGCGTTTTTCAATTAACACCCTGCAGGGCTCATGGTCACCGGGGATGCTTTTTCTTTTTTAGGCAATTTACTCGTAGTTCTTCAGACAGTGACAACGCCAATTACAGAACAAGGGCTGATTATAATGATTTTTTTCCCCTTTATTTCTGCCAGATATTTATTTATTTATTTAATCAAAAGCTCAAATTCTAATTTACATTTTAAAAATATATTTATTTTATTTCGAATAATAGAATGTCATAATTAGAACTGATCTTTGATTAAAGATGCAGTTTATCCTCTTGTTGTCATAGCGATCAGTAATCTTATTTTGAGGAGATTAATTTGGCAAAGGTTTTACTCTAAATCTGGGATTAAGATGTGCTCTTTTGATTTTGTCAGGTTACTTCTCTGCATTCATAGTAATTATATATAATTTTGGCTGTTTAATGGTTTGAATTTATTTAGATTTGTAACATTTGATTTTGTAACTGTTTAACTGATAGATTAAAAATAACAGAAAAATGGTGTATTAAACAAAAATATTACAAGTTACAAAAATAATGTATTATGAAAGATAATTATATATTTCATGATGGTAAAGCTGAATTTTCAGTTTCAGTCTTCAGTGTCACATGATCAAATCACGCCAAGAAATATTTCTTCTTATTTGAAAACACCTAATGTTTTTTGTGGAAGTCGTGGGAATTTGATGAATGAGATGTTCAAAAGAGCAATTTATTTGAAATAAAATGTGTAACATTATAAATGGTCCTCTTTGATCAATTTAATGTGTGCTTGCTGAATAGAAGAATACACATACCTCAGTTGAGACCGGATTAATCCTGCTTCGGCTCTTCTGTGTTGAGCACATCATTAGAGCTCCACCAGTGTGATGACGAGGGATGTATCGCCCACAGGACAGACTCTTGAAACTGACAAACATAATTCAGAGAAAGATTGTAGCATTTCATTGTGCACTAGGCCTAATATATCATCCTGTAAACAAGCATTAGTGAATACACTCTGTCACAGTAAACACAGCCGTTTGTTAGGAAGGAAGTAGATGATGGGATTGTAGATGGGGCTTGTCTTTGGTCACTCTGAAATCTAAAACTGGTCAGAAATTGAGATTAATCAGCACTTTATTATATTTTACAAATAGTGTTTTAATCATTTGTATTAGTAGAGATAATATAATCATAGCAGCCAAATAATATCAAAATATAGCCTTAACATAAGTCATTTATTTAATGTTGTTTTAAATATATATATATTAATGTTATATTTTAGTATTTTAGTATTAAACGCTTAATATTGTTATTTCATACCTGAAACTTTGTTGTATTAAATACTTGAATAAAAAATTACTCACACATTTTGAAAATGATATTTAAACTTCATAAATATTATAAATATGCAATATTTTTTGTATTATATATATTATATATATATACATATATATATATATATATATATATATATATATATATATATATATATATATATATAATATTACATAACATAATTTTAAAATATATATTTAGAATAATAGTTTTTAATACAAAGTTTCTAAATGTTGAAATTTTTTTAATGTATTTATATACTCTTTACTATTAAACAATAGATTTTTTAACATTACATAAAAAATTAAGCATTTCTCACGCATTTTAAATAAAAACCTTAATATAAAAATTAAGTAGTAAACTAAAACTATATAAAACTATATAAATATTATAAATAAAGATTTTATATAAACATTATAAATGTTTAATTTCAGTTACAATTATTAAATACAATCTATTTTTCACACACATTTTGAATGGTTCTTTACATTTTTACATAATTTATATATAAATTAAATACAATTAAATAATAAATAAATGATAAATAAATTATATATTCAAAATAATATTTAATACCATATTCAAAATATATAATAATGAATTGCAATAAATGTAGCATTAAACATTTTATATGAATATGATAAATATTTAATATTAATATTATTCACACCTTTTAAATGGTTCTTCTTTCCACATGAATATAGCTGCCAGCACTATATACCACTATTTCATAGTGGGTCCTTTGAAAGGAAAAAAACATATTTGGACACATCATATAACATAAAACAAATAAAATAACCATGATTCCTCTAAATCAGTACTCACCAAAATAGTTCACAGCAAAATCTTGAAAAACAAAATGCGTCCGCTAAAAAGAAAGATCCTTGGTAATTTTTGCTGGTGATGATGGCAGAGCCACAGGGGGCGATCATAAGATCTGACACGGCCAGACTGAGAATGATAACGTTCATCGCTCTGAGAAAATGCATGTTCTTAAGCATCACAGCAATCACCAACAAGTTGATGAAACACAGAAAGTATTGTGTTCATAAACGAGCATAAAGAATGCTGTAGTCCACATGTGGAAATATGGTATTGCACTGTCATGACTGTTGTAGTGATGGTCTCCATGGCTGAAGAGCTGATCAGACAGCTAAAACTTGCTTTATGCTGCTTTATACCAGCAGACAGTAATCTGAAGCATCTGCTCAACTGTTAAAAGGCCATTTGTCAAATTACTCTTTGCTGGCTAATTAATCATCTTATCAAAGCAGCCTGCTGGGATTTTGTTCGAAGATAATTATATATGGATATGTTGTAAACAAAAATAAATAAATCACAAAACAATTAGCAATTTGATTCAATTTATAATAAATATCCCCAATAAAATACACTTCAAATAAGGATTAACACATAAAGCCATTTGAACAATGTTAAATAAATGACAACTTGTCACAGAAGTCCTTCCTTAAGTACCAAAAAAAGCTAGGCAGACAAAAAAACAACAGTAGTGCGTTCTCAATTTCAACTAAGCAAAATCCACCCAATACTGGCGTCTTCAAAACATGATGCAAATGTTTATATATAAGTCAAAAATGTATATTTACCATGCAAGCAGAAATGCCCTACAGGTAATAAATGAAACTTAAGTACAATACTCTCATTCCCTGTAAGAGACACAAGAAACTCTCGTATATGTTCAGCTATAATATTGATTTCTAAAGTTACACAATGAAAACGTACAGCAGGGACCAAAAATCTGAAACCACAATGATAATTTGAGATTCAAAATCAAAGTCAGACCAATTTACAATTTTGAATACATTAAATAACAGTTAACAAATAAAATACTTGATGTCAAATTCACATATATTTTGAAGTTCAACTTTTCACTCTATTTTTATAAAGTATAGAATTTGTAATAAAAAGAACAGCAGTTTAAAAGATTGAGGATTTTTTATGTTTCTATAAGTCAACAAAACAAAACAAATCACTAGTGGTTTCAAACTTTTGAAGCCAGCTGTACATTATTATCATCACACATCGCTAAACACAGTATGTAAGGCTTTTAAAATATTAAACACTGATTTTTTTAATGATCATTTCAAAATGAATACATCGTCCATCTGCCTTCCTGAGAGTTTCCCTTTGGTTCTAATAAAAGTTGTTCTTTATTAGCTTCTTGAAACCCGGTTCAGCTCAAAATCAACTTTTAACCCTTTCACATGTACAATCACTTTCTTGAGTGTCAAGTATTCTAAGATTTATGAAGGCCAGTGATGAAATAAAGGCTACGAACTACAAAAATAAAATCTCTCCTACACTACGAGGCACATTAAAACACCACGATGTTCCTTAAGCACTCTCTCATCCATGCAGTGTTTTACATGGTATCAAAAACAAGGTATCACAGCACAGGAGTTATATATGAAGTCACTCACACGCATGTGTCTTTAAAACTAGAGCTGAATCTGACTCAAGTGATGTAACATGTAACTGTCCTGTGTCTTGTGTGGCCTCTCTACTCAGGTTTGGGGGTTGTGTTGTGGCTCTGGAAGGGGATGTTAATGGCTCCGGTGCTGGTCTGCTCGGGCCAGATGGGAGACTCGTGCTGCAGGGGCGTGCGTCTGGGGTAGAAGGTGTGCTGGAGGTCATAGTTCAGCAGACAGCTGAGGGACGCCATGTAGATGTCGGCGAAGCGGGAGAGACGGCGCGTGAAGTAGGTCGGGTTGTGGTATGTGCGGAAAAGACTACCAAACTGGAAGTTGAAGATGTCTTTGGTACGTAACCTGTTGGAAAAAAATTGTTTTTAATAACTGATTACAAAAACGTGACACTTTTCGGCCATTTCAACTCAATTTGAATAAAAGACAATAACTCAAAACACCTATGTTCATCGAAAACGATAACATTTTCTCTATTCCATCAATATAGCATACTGTATACATTGGTTAGAAAAATGTCAATGTCAAATTTCTCTATAATGAACCCAAATGTTTGTGTCTGTTAAGGTTATAGTAGTTAAAGGGATAGCTGAAAATTCCCAAAAATGAAAATTCTGTAATTAATTACTTAATGAATACAGTCTATATTTATTGTTTTCTTTGTGCACAAAAATAATTCTGTCAGTTTCATGATATTGAACCACTGATGTCACATGGACTATTTCACCGATGTCCTTACTACATTTCTTGAACGTGTCAGTTAGTGTCTATGTAGGGTCAGAAAGCTCTCAGATTTCATCAAAAATATCTTAATTTGTTATAATCTTGTTCCAAAGATGAACAAAGCTCTTGCATGTTTGGAACGACATTAGCGTAAGTAATAAATGATATAATTTTGACTGAGGTATCCCTTTTACTAAAGCTAAAACTAATACCATCAAAATTTTTTACTTGAAATAAAATTTACTATTTTAATCTAAACTTATTTCAGCTAGGGCAACATTTCTTATTTTCATTTAGTCTAACTTGATATATATAAAAAAAATCTAAATCTGAAATAAAAATGTATAAATACTATACAGACATATTCTTAAAAAAACACACATGAGTATATAATAGTATCTCAATTTAATTAAAAAAGTACTGGTCTGTTTGTAGAATATATATATATATATATATATATATATTTTAAATCACCTTAATAAAAATATATATTAAGGATAATATTATAAGTTATAATATATAATATTATTATCTAAATGATAGTAGATGATTTTAAGGATTACCTCATCTCCTCCCTTTCATTGATCCACTGCTGAATCACCGTTTGTGACTCAGGGTCCTGGTGCACCTGCAACATAACGAAAAATACAGCTTCATAACCAGCCCATATGAAGAGGACATATGGACATGATATGACATATAATACAGTTCTTTTCAGTTGGGTGACCTCATTCAAGTAAAAAATAAAAATAAAACACTTTATATTGTGTCTTTATATTATAGCTTACGCAATATTAGAGATTTATTTTAATTTATTGGTCAATACTGGATATTTGCATGTTAATGTTTGCTTTTTTACATTTAGATTACCTTTATGGACTAATGCTCAAATAGTAGCACATTTGAAATAGTTTTGGTAAGTTGGTTTTGTTATTTAAAGGTTGGTCTGACCTGCATTTGTTCCAGCAGTCCGGTCAGGGCCTGCAGCCAGGTCATGGTGTGGACGTACTCCTCAGTATTCATGATTTTGATCTCTTTACGCAGCTCAGGAATGATAGCTCCCGTTCTCCAACCGTGTTTCAGGGTCAGGTCCTACACCCATCATCACATTTTCATCACATCAACATTTGCATAATCTATTCATCGTCTTAAATAAATATCAGTACAAGGCATGTTGAGACATGTTTAATTCTGACATGCACATGACATTAATAAGACAGAACTACTAATACTCTGCATATCCCAGAATCCAAAAAGGATAAATCCAGAATAAAGCAATAAAACTTTTGATTAGAAAAACTTCAACACTAATATAAAAAGAATTGGTAAGACATAGTTCAATGTAGTTAAAAATGGATTGTGTTTCCTAGTATCAATGTGTACCGTATTATCAAAACAAAAGCAGAAGGTTTGTGTACACGCAGAAAATGACAAGAATATACTGCTTACGGCCAGGTCGCTGTATATGTGATCTCCGAAGTACAAAACCTTTGACCCCCTCCAGCCTGTAAGCCGCAAAAACTCATACAGGTTTCCCTGGCAAACAGAGAAAGTGAACAGATCAGATTCCAGCGTCTTCGCTGAACAGAAACAGTTCGCAGCTGAACACCAGGGAATTAAATATTACCTGTTTATAGATCTGCCCTTTCTCAAGGTGGTGAATCCTGTCCCATAACAACACGCCTTTATCAGTAACTCGTCTGAATGGTCTTCAGAAACCGGAAAAACACACACAAATACATCAAGTTTTTCGATTTAAAAAAGGTTGGCATGCCTAAATACTTCCTCAAAGGTCATTTGTCATGAGGCTGTAATTATGTCAGAATGCCATTGATTCAGGAGCGATTCAGCGCTGCCAGGTTTAGCTGAAGCGCTTTCTCTGGGTTTAAGGAACTTACTTCCTCTTGTCATTGAAAAAGCCTGGCTTGTCGGCCTGCACTATGACCACATCGAACAGCTCCCGCCAGTCTTTACCAACTATGTAGTTCATGCCTCGATCTCTGAATAAAGGAATTACCAAGACATTTTATTTGAAACATGGATTTCATATGAGCAGTGTGTAGAAATCCTTAGTAAGGTGTCTCTCGTGTCATGTGATATGCATTTTTCCTGTTCATTGATGTTTGTTTTGACTTTTGAATGTAGCATCTTGTTAGCACTTACACAAAATCAAAAGGGCTGTTCGTGATCAAAAACATCTTCTTTCCGTTCCTAGATAGCTTCCGTAAAACAGCATGTGTCTGCTCCCCGTAACAGATGTACTTCTCTGCAGAAAGGAAAAAAACAAGGGGTTACAAGAATATTGAAACGGTGTGATTCAATAATTATAATCATTTAATCATATTAAATATTAAATTAAATAATAATGATAGTAGTTGATGATAATCTAGATTTAATATAAATATTCTTTTTACATAAATGGTACATTATATATGACATATTACAGAGTAAATAGTTTTAAATTGTAATAATAATAATAATATGTAAATGTATTAATAATACAACATCATACTTTATTATTAAAAATAAAATAGATTAAGCATAAATGCAATTATTTGTATTATTATAGAGCTGCAGATCCATATTATAAAAATTTTATATGGTTCGTTTCAGTACATAGTTATTGTTTATTAATCGCAAAAATAATATTAATACAAATAATTCTATAATTAGACTCAATATACATGAAATTGAAATAGAAAAATATAGATTATTTAATTAATGCATATCAATATAATATTACACTTTATATTGTATATTACAGTATACTATTATTATTTATTTTTTGTATATTAATCAATTGTTAATTTTCTATACTTACAACACATTTATTATCATTAATATGTGATTCTCATGACTATGTCATGTTAAACTTTGACTTGTTCAGATCTCTCAAGCAGACATATTTCTATATTGAAGTATTCATGCAGGCCCAGGTAAGAACTCTTAGAAAAAAGAAAAGAAACTTACCGATATCAGCTTCTATCACTCGATACATAATCCCTCTGACGTGGACGTCTCCTATGGCCTCCTGGGAATGGAGAACAGACCAGATGCAGAATATCATATATGAGCCAGTCTCAATGTTCTGCACTGAGACCGCACACAGAGCCCTGACGCACTGCCAGAAAGCTCTCAGTCACATGCCCTTTGAGACTTGTTAATTCATAATTACGGGCAGGACTGAACGTAAGAGCAATGGTGTGTGTCTTTTATTAATTACACTGATCTTGAGACCCAATAAAAGACATTAGACCATCTGTAAGCCTGCTTTTCTCCAGGCACGTGGCACAGATGGTGCATCCAAAAGGTTCCTCTAAAATCAGGCTGTTCATTTTCATGTTGCTCACTCCGAACTTAAATAGCACCTTCAGGAGCCATATTTATCCAAAATGTGTGCTCAAAAGATGCTGTGCTTTCTGACATCAGCGTTACCCTAAATACGACCGCACACAGTTTCCTTCAAAACTAATATTGGTGAAGGAAATCTTGATTTCTGTTTCTGAGTCCTGCTCTGATACACGACACGTTTTGAGGAACAGCTGTACCTTGACGTCTTTATAAAGATGAACAGGCTCGTAGTCAATGTTGTGCTTCATGAAATAGTCATTAACGCATGACAGCAGCGTCATTTCTGGCAGGGAGAAGATATCCATGAACTGCTTCATGGTGTGACCGTGAGAGCTCTGTATGGAGAGATTGAAAGAGCGGTGTTAAAGGAGCACATATTCACTGCTGTACTTCTGTGTGAGCTGTGCTTGCTACATTGCTATTATTTTTCCCGCTAAATCTCGACGCATTTCAGCACAAACAAAACTTTTGACAAGCAAAAGAGCCCAAGCTTACAGACCTTGCCATAGTAGTCACTCATGATCTCGAGGGGTACGTGCGAGCCTTCGTACATCGCAATGACCTCCTTTTCTGGCACAGGATTAAGACCCCTACAGAAACATTCAAATAAGTGAATCTATTCTGAGATTAAAGGGATAGTCCATCCAAAAAAATTCTGTCATTATTTAAACACCCTTATGTGGTTCCAAACCCGTAAGACCTTAGTTTATTTTGAGAACACAAATTAAGATATTTTTGATGAATCCGAGAGCTTTCTGACCTTACACAGACAGCAAAGCAACTATCACATTCAAGGCCCAGAAAGATGGTAAGGACATCATTAAAATAGTTCTTGTGACATCAGTGGTCCAACAATAATGTTATGAAACTACGAGAATACGTTTTGTGCACAACGAAACCATGAAAGTATTCTCAATAACTTAATAAAATTACGGTTGAACCACTGATGTCACATGGACTATTTTAACGATGTCCTTACAACGTTTCTGGGCCTTGAACATGTCAGATGCATTGCTGTCTATGGAGGGTCAGAAAGCTCTCGGATTTCATCAAAAATATCTTAATTTGTGTCCCAAAGATGAACGAAAGGTCTGGCGGGTTTGGAACGACACGACGGTGAGTAATCAATGAGAGAATTTTTATTTTCCGATTAACTATCCCTTTAATAATAATGTATAAAAATCATAGTAGATGCACTCTACCTGTACACTGTACCCAGCTGGATATAATGAAAGGCATCGATCTTCATCAGTAAGGCCTAGTAACCAGATGAGATCGACAGGTTAGCCAGGATACCTATAAAATCTTCATCTACAGTAGATCAGGACTGGACACGTACCTTTTGAACATCATAGTGCAGACCACGAATCACAAAATCCGGTATATAATCATATTGCCTTAGTCCTTCTGGATACTGTTATGTGGACACAAAGAAAACATGAATTTGTGTTCAAGTGTTTAATTTCTGTGCCGCTTAGTAATACTTACAAAATGTAACAATATTATATATACATAAATGAAGTCTTGGGCCACTCACCCTGTGCTCGTTGATGAGGATGTCCCGGGCGATGTTGAATATTTGTGTGTGAAGGTGACTGGAGTAGAATGCAAGTGTGTAATCATAGTCGAAGCCATAGATCTCAATGTCCTGCAGACTCATCTGATTATTAGCAAAGATGGTGTCTGGGTTCACAAAGTTCTTTGATATCACAGGAATTAAATCTGTCGTGGACATAAAAAACAAAGGTGTTAATAAATAATTGACACTTTAAATTCACATTTTTATTATGCTTGCCAAGTTTTAATAAATAACTTAAAAATGAACTAAAATGATTACTGATTAACCTGCAATGCGACGTTAAATATGAAAAGTAAATCTTTGTATGTGAATATTCTCATGTAATGGCCTGTATTATTGTATCCTAGAACAAAATCTAGTTAAAATATTTTTATTCATTAAGTTAGTGAAAATAAATAAAAAATTAAGCTGTAAAAAATGCACTTAGATAAAAATATACAATTAAAGAACTTAAACGATAATTAGAAATGCTGCCTTCGGCAACTAACTGAAATAAAGTAAGCTGAAATACTAAAATTGGTTAATTTGAAACTGAAATAAAAAATTTATTCAAGCTACATAGATATTTAGAAATAATCAATCAAAAACAATAACAATTTCATTTTTAACTAAAATTAAACTGTAAAAAAATGAATTTTAATATTGATAATTACTACAATAGTACGTTAACATAATGACTTAATATTATATTATATTATTTAGAATAAAAACGTATTATAAAAAAAATGGTTCTCAAATATTATAGTTATAAAACAGCATGATGTCCAATAGTGACAGAGTGACAACATAATATAATTTCGATAAAGGTTACAGCCCATACAATATAATACATTATAATGTAGGTAGAAATTAAATTATACAAAGATGGTCAATATAAAGTACAACATCTAAAATGCGTTTCTGCCCTCTGACAGATGACCAGCGTCTTAGGAAAAGGAATCAGGCCTTTCAAGAACAAGTATCTGAACTGACCTTGTGTTTGCTGTTTGGTTTCATTGTAAACAGACCAGAGCCAGCTGGTCTTGTCGCCACTGGAGCTTGTGCACATGTTCCCTGCTGTCAGCTGTCCCACAGGAGCCGCTCTCCTCCGCGACACGAGAGCAGAGCTCGAGACCCACGGCGTGCTGCTGCTGTTGACTCTCCATTTCCCGCTTCTAGTGTGCAAAGTCTTCAAGTGCGCGAAGAGTCTCTTAAAACCCTCCTGATTTCTGAAGAGGTTTGAAAACGGCAAGGACAAGGTCGGCATGTTTCCCCGCACCAGAGCTCAGCTGCCTTCTGTCTGACAGAGGAGCGCTTCAGCAGTACATTCTCAATTATACACACGCTTACTTCCGTACAGGCTAATTTACACAATAAAAGTCCAGAGCAACAAAAATTGTAATTATTAATATAATTCAGAAACAAAAAATCCAGAGGAGAGTTATGTTTTTAATAATTATCTAATTTATTGTTTTCCTAAATTAAGTAATTAAAGATCTGAAATTGTTAGATATTTTTTATTACGTTATAATAACACAAAGCTTAACTGTTACATAGCAATGAGTTACAAAGTATGTTATATGATAAATAAAGACACAGTACAAGTTTGTATAAATTGCTTTATTCACAGAATAAAAAAAATGCATCATTTTAGTTAGGCTTCAAATTATTTTTTTCATATCTATATGCGTGTATCTATTAGTTATGAATAACAAATCAACAGGTCATTGTTTCTGAGATGCTGCATCTGTCTGTCTGTCTTTCAAGCCGAGAAGCTCTGTTTGCAGTTCTCCAGGCTTCGGCGGGACCTCTGGAATGGTCTATAACGTTAGAAAAAAAAACATTACTTTGTTTATGGTCAACCAAAATGCACCCTGGATATATTTCTGGATATACTGAGAACAATTCATTGGTGTATGTAATTCAATCAATCAATCAATAAAGTCCCTACAGTTACATTACAAAAATAAAATGGGTGGCAAACTGCAATGTACATTTATAGATACATATCTAGGTAGCACAAGCACCTAAACAAATAAAAAAAGCACACAATCTGATTTGGAAACTTACTAAATCAGGACGGTAATACTGATGCACAACCTGTGCTCCAGCAAACATTGACAACACACTGGCTGCAAACATCCTCAGATATCTTGGCCACGATACACCTGCTGGCATCCTTTAAAGTCAGCTGGCTGACAAATGTTCTGAGAATTAAGAGAATTGTAACCTAAAGAAAGAAAAACTGTTTATTTCAATTGCCCTTCTAATTGCTGTGTTAATATTTAAATAGAAAGGAAATGTTGGGTAGTGTTTACCCATATAAACAATTAAATGATTTAATTACTATTTTAAACAACAGCACCAAATAATATTAATCATGTATACAATTCTGTCAAAAAAAAAAAAAAAAACTTAAACGAACACGTAAGAATTTTAAGTGACACAAAAGTATTTTAGCAGTCAATTTAATCACCTCTTGCTATAAGGTCATTTCATCACAGCTAACGTTAGCTGTATTAAACGTAGCAGCAAATTAAGCATATGTGCGATTAAATAAAAGCAGTATTATAATACCCACATTAAGATGGATACAATCTGTTGAGACATACCATTATACTAACCTTGTTATGTTACAATCGAAATAACATCACAGGTTCTGTAACACGACATTCGGCAGTAAAGGTTCTTGTTACATGTCTCACATGTTCTTTTTGGACGTTTTGTAAATCATTTTTTTCATAGGGGAGTGCTAAAAATGGATGGTTTGTCGTAATTGCTCTAAGTAATGATAAGATAAAAATATTTATTAAATTAGTACTTTGTTTTTAAATGTATTTGAACATCGGCAATTCAAGCACGCCATAAGATGTGTTTCATAAAAAAATTGTATAAAGTGAAAAATGCGAACCCTCCTTTGAAAATAATGGTCGAGTCCAACAATGTGAAGCCAGCCATTAGAAATGTATTGTATAAAAGTATGGATTTAAATTCGGCACCAATAGTAGCTCGTATTAATGTTTTACCTTGTTCATTTCAAATCACCATCTTTAATAATTAGATAAAAAAATAAAAGCTTTGAATCCAGAAACTATGTAACTATATCGTTTCACCCTGCATTGAGATAATGACTTTTATTTTGAATTTAGCCTTTACCTTTGTTGATATTTGTACTTACACCGGCTGCATTCATCATGTGTAGCATCGTTTAGCTTTTACTGCAGTAAAATACTCAAATGTGCCAGAAAAGGTCTGAAGAATATATATGGCAGGTAAGATTTATAATCCTAACGAAGAAAATTATATCTGTATTTGAAGAAACGAGTGATTTTAATGCTTGTATTCCGTCAATGGTCCACACACAGCTCTTAGCTTATTGAGTGTAACGAGCTAGTTAGCTATATCCTACAGTTCTGCTCATAACAGAGGTAGAAGTTTTTGAAATATGTATGTTTTTAGATCAAATTAGTGTTTTAAATTATCCTGTGACGTTTAATTGATAAGCTAAGCATAATGAAAATAGGATAGTAGCAGAGGATTAAACAAAGGGAGGTGTGGTTTACCAGCTGGCATATCAGTAACATAAACATGAATATTAATCTATTAAAGTAAGACCACCAGTTAAGATGGAAGAAAGGCAGTATTCATCTCTGACGGCCGATATGGATTATCTTCAGTACTGGTGAGTTTGCCCAGCCCCAAAAGATCCCAAAAGAGTTGCTTTCTTATGTTTTAAATAAATAAATGAGTGATGTGTATACCAACAAATGCTTTCAAAATGGGATATGAAGGTGTATGGTAAATGTGTAAACACTGACAAGAAAAAGATCAGATTATCGTCGTAGGTTTAGAAGTAAGTGCAGTGTCTTTGTCTTTGTAATTTTGTTTTCTCAGGTATCAAACCAATACTCAGCAGTACCAGGCAGAGCAGGTGCCACAGTACCACCAGATGCTTAATGCCGTCCAATACACAGAGAGACCTGTGGAGGACAAAATCATGACTGATCTTTCAGTGCATCAAGATCCATATCCGGATCAACCTCAACAGCATCATCAACTCTCTGCCCAACCACCAGGTATGAGCTTTTGCGTCCTCACGGTACATTTAACTGGGACGTTTCTGCAGCTTATTAAACATCTGGTTTGCAGCCCTTCCGACGACTCCAGCAAAAGGAAAGAAAAGGGGAAGGCCTCCAAAAGGTGAAGGAAAGGAGAGGACTGAAGCTGAAGAGTCTGCCAAGAAAGCAAAAAGGACGCTAGATCGGTTCAACGGGATGTCAGTGGAGGAAGTCATGGCTAAAAAGCTTCCAGACATCATCACACATAATCTTGACATGCTGATTGTAAGTTTCTGGTTTCTATGTCTTCTATAAATTAAGTACATGTGTACAGTCCATATATATTTGGACACAGGCACAATGTTTCACAGCTGTTTCATGGCGTGGCTGCTCTTTCATTATTCCCACATCAGTTAAGCAGGTAAAAGGTCTGGAGTTGAGGTCTTAGTGTGCCATTTACATTTAGAAGCTGTTGCTGTGAACCCATGTCACATGGTCAAAGGAGCTCTCCATACAAATGAAACATTAGGGATGATTGGAGAAGGCTTGGAACAGCTCATGATCTAAAGCATTCAAGATCATCAGTGAAAAATGGTGGGAGCAGTGTGATGCCATGAGCGTGCATGGTTTCCAGTGGCACTTGGTTACTGGTGTTTACTGATGATGAGACAGGCAGCCGGATGAATTCTGAAGTGTACAGGGATATACTTTTTGCCCAGATTCAGTCAAATGCAGCAAAGTTGATTGGATGGCACTTCATAGTACAAATGGACGATGAACCAAAACGTAAAGCAAAAGCAACCCAGGAGATTTTGAAAGTAAATAAGTTGAATATTCTTAAATGGCCAAATCTTAAATGGATCTCAACCCGACTGAGCAGGCATTGTGGCTTGCTGAAGACAAAACTATAAGCAGAAAGACCCGACAAAGCACAAAGGAGGAAACCCAGTCTCTGCTGATGTTCATGAGTTCCAGACTTGAGGCAGTCATTGTCCGCGAAGGATTCTCAACAAAATATTAACAATTAACATTTTATTTATAATTATATGGTCCTGTTACATTTGAGCCCCTGAAAATGGGGGGAGTGTCTATGTTTATATTTTTGTTCAACACCTTGAATTTTAATTTTTAATTCTGTTCTGATGACATACAGAGCTGAATATGTGTCTAAATATATATGGACCTAACTATTTTAAATGTATTTGTATTTATATATTCATAATTATGGATTTTAAAATTAATCTGAATTAATACTTATTCTCAATGCTACTTTTACAGATTGGCATCAATCCTGGACTCTTGTCAGCCTACAAGGGAAGGCATTATCCAAATCCTGGGAACCACTTTTGTATGTTTTATGCAGCTTATTGTTTTTTTGTAAAGGATGTTTATATTTATGCTCGTCTTTTAATTGTTTGTTGGAATGTCTCGTAGGGAAATGCCTGTTTCTTTCTGGGCTGACTGATGAACAGCTAAACCACATGCATGATCAGACGCTTCCTGAACGCTATGGCATTGGTTTCACAAATATGGTGGAGAGGACAACACCTGGGAGTAAAGACCTATCAAAGTAAGACTTTAACATTTACATGATCCGTGTGAAAGGTGTGGTCACATTTACGGTTATTCAGCTAAATTTTGCAAACAGATTTCACTCATTTCATGTGAGGGTGAAAGATTTCCCCAAGCAGGTTTGTCAACATATTCAAGTGGCTTGGTTTTATAGGTGACTTCTGTGCGAGCAAAGCTTCATGCTTTGAGAAACTATTGACAACAGAGATTGGACCTTTTTGCAAAGTCTGAAACAAGGATAATTTCTCCAACATCTTGCTAATGAGACCACACCTTAAAAATAAGCTTTATGCCCAAGGAAGTGCGTGATATGAATACATTTGAAAATCTTGAGTGTTGGTTTGCAGCAAAGAGATCCGTGAAGGTGGCCACCAGCTTCTGGAAAAGCTCCAGATGTACAGACCTTTAATCGCTGTGTTCAATGGAAAATGTAAGTCGTCGATTTGCTATTCTAAACACATATTTATGATGAAAGTTAATCCTGTTTGATATTTCAGGTATTTATGAAACATTTTGCAAGGAGATTTTCGGAGTAAAGGCAAAGAACTTAGAGTTCGGATTGCAGCCTTACAAAGTGCCGGAAACTGAGACGGTACGAGCTTCTTTCTTGATGGTTAAATGTTCCTGTTTATAGTTGCATATTGATTAGATATGAGCTTCTATTGTTCAGGTTTGCTATCTGATGCCATCATCAAGCCCACGCTGTGCCCAGTTTCCTCGTGCTCAGGACAAAGTGCACTTCTTCATCAAGTTAAAGGAGCTCAGGGATCAGATGAAGGGAGTGGTGAAGACTCAAGAGATCCAAGAGACAAGCTACACATTTGATCTGCCTCTGGCCAAAGGTGAAGACTTTCACAATTGAAAGCCGGTTTTGTTTTGTTCAAAAATAGAAGTTGTTAACCAGTCATGCCTTTTGTCATTGTTTATTCTAGAGGATGCCAAAAGACAGTCAATCAAAGAAGAGCAGCATGACCCTGGATATGAGGAGACTTGTGCCCATGGATCACAGCAGCACACACCGCAAGCATTTGGGGTCCATCCTTCGACAGACACAGGTTTATAAATATCGTGTGCGCAAAGAATATAAACAGTTTTGTGTTAGGTGCTTGTAATAATAGTCAAAATTCTTTAGACCAGGTACCGGACAACCGTTGGACAATGCAGCCGTTTGCAGACCAGATTCCAGACATCAGATGTAGCAACAGCAACTGAACAGCCTGAGAAAAGGACCAACTGAACTTTTTTTTTATTATTGTTTTATTTAATTTTTTTATGTGTTTTGCCTGTTTCTGAGTGATTGATTCGGAGTTGTTACCTGAATTATTTAATTTTTGTGATCTCAGTGCGTAAAGCGTGAATGACTTTCTGATTGAGACATTTGTTAATTTTGTGCCTCTATTTTTATCCTTTTAAAGAAACTTCAGTCATAAACTACAGTTCAAAGGTTTGGGGTTAGTAAAAGAAATTAATACTTCTATTCAGCAAGTATGCATTTCAAACAAATACTGTTCATTTGAACACAAAAAAATGTTAAGCAGCATTGTTTTTTTCACTTGTCTACATTCAAAATAATAGGAAATGTTACTTGAGCAGCAAATCTTCATATAAGAATGATTTCTGAAGGATCATGTGAGACTGAAGACTGGAGTTACGATGCTGAAAATTCAGCTTTGCATCACTGGAATGGATTACATTTTAAAATATATTCATTAATATATTTTAAATTGTAATAATATTTCACAATATCACTGTTTTAACTGTATTTTGGGTCAAATAAATGCAGCCTTTGTGAGCATAAGAGACGACTTTCTTTAAAAAGAAATCTTACCCAGACTTTTGATTGGTAATGTGTATTCCCATTAGCTGAAGGTATGTGTTTTTGCGTGATATTTAAATGTTTTCACATTCACATGTTGTTGGTTTTTTTCTTTTTTTTTTTATATGAGTATTTCAGTGCAACAAATTCCTAATGGAATCCACGGCTGGACTCTGGAAGAGGTTTATCACTGTGCATGTCCTCAATGCATGGATTTATAGTAGTATTGCAGATGGCATGCTCAGTCCCAAGTTATGGTGCTTATTGAAAACAGATCACTCAATTTACCTCATTCTGAATGCTATTTTTAGACTTTTTAGAATTGTGTTTTGTTAATTTGCAATCAGTATGCATAACTGTTTAGTACCATGTATACCTGTTACATCATAATAACTATAATTATGTACTACGTATGTCACTTTGTAAGTTGTATTTTATGTTTTATATGTATGTATTACTAAGGGCCAAATAAAGCTATGTGTATTCGTTATTGTCACAATTAAAATTAAAATACATACCTTTCTAATACGTCTGAAATAAAAGCAGCGACTATAATGTTCGATGTTGAGAGATCAACGGAGAAATATATTTTGCAAAATGCAAATAGCAACAACCGAACTACGTATTTAACGTAGGTATTTAAGATCTTTTTTTTGACGTTTGCTAAACAGGAAACGGGCGTATTTTATTTACTGAAGCGCAGCCAATAGGAAGCACGCTCTGGAGCGTTTAAATGTCACAGGAGACGGAGGTCATACTACTAACTTTAGAGGGGTGCAGTTTTTCATCTCCATGATGAATTTAAGATAAAACTAAAAGCCTTCGGTAGGTTTTTAGTTTTACATTTAAAATACTAAACATAAAAACGTAATTTCTGATTTTTTTGTTTCCTTTTTAAATATAATTTAAGAGACAGACGCCCCTAGTACTGGTGCTTTTGGTACGCTCCACTGTCAAATTGATTTCTCGCTGTTGGTCTCGTCTTTGTTGCTTTCACCGGTTTTGTTCCTAAAACGAGAAAAAACAACATTTCAGTGGACTATCGTTCTAATCATATCACAACGGTATGTATATATTTAACCAATAAACCTTAATTGGATTAATTACGCAATGTTAATGCATGTTATTCTGATAGAAGCGCTCTGCTCTGTTAGCTAGCGACCATCATTCATTGTGCTCAATGAATTTGCAGTATTGCCAGTATTAGCCTAACATGCTAACAGTAGCACATATGGTTTTTATGTTTATGTAAAATAAAAGGATCTTAGCCGTTTACCTGCATTTGTCCTTTTGAATTAATATGTAATTACTTAATTCAGATTAACGTAGTTTTCTTAGTACCGCAGTTTAAATTACTGGATGTGTCTAAATAGTAAGAGTGAGATGTTCGGTGTTTACGTGGAGTATGTTAACACATCCAGATCACAGAACCTTTTCTGATCTGGTGTATACACTTAAGCCAGACTAGGCTGGATATGTTTTGATATTCACTTAATTTAAAATTGCATTTACGTATAATTGAATCTTTTTATTATAAAACTATAAAATAGAAGTAAAAGGGGCTAGTTATAAATATTCTCCTGTGAGAATACCGATTGAAATTGCTGTTGAAATGAACACCAATATTGATTTATTTGAGTAAATCCTTTAGAGATGGATGAAAGGCTCTATGGATCTTTGCCTCATGCCCCCTCGGAATACCTCCAACAATGGTGAGTGTCCCCAAATGTCGTCGATTGGCGCCACGATTAATTACGATCCCACTGGTTTTCTTATGCTGTTATAATAACTATCAGCATTTTAGTTTGTTTTTGAATGCTACTAACCAGTCTTTACCGCCATGCACGAAACAAGCAACAATAACAAGTTACTGGCCGGCTTACATGAAGAAGAATCTGCCATGGTTTTACCACTTGTGTTTGTTTTAAAAACTGATGTGTTCTTGCAATTATTAATGTGTTCTTTTTGCAGGGTTGCATTAATGACTTGACTTCTCAAGTGATTATAGTATAACTCAGTAACTCTTTATGGAAGTTGCACCTGCTTTAGATAAGACAATCTCCGATGTAAAGGAGATGCAGTTATTATGTTGAAGTGTCAGTTCAGTGATGTATAATTTCTAGTATTTTTAATGAGTATTTCATTTTATATATTTATTTGAAGAGATATTACAAGCTTCATAGTCATTATAAAATATATTGTAGTTAAATAATAATAAAAAAAAATCATTAGTATTATCATGGCATTATATAAGTTTTTCAATCTACATGGTTGTGAATGTATTTAAATTTTTATATTTATGCAAAGGGGAATATGCGATCTAAATAGTTCCAAATGTATTTAATCTTTTTGTATTATTTAATTGATAAATGTTTTTCTTGTTAAGTGAAGGAATAATTATGCAAAGTTACTTTACCTGTAAACGCCATTGTTTTCTGTTAAATGCACAGTGTTGGGTTAATCATGACTTCACTACTTCGGTCCAGAATATTGGTCAAACCAATTAACAATCTCTATTTTGCATCTTATTAAACATGTGCTTTTAAAATTGACTTTTTTCTACAGAAGTCTAAGTTGGACTGACAACTCAGTCAGTCCCTGTTTCATTTCTGAACTAGGGTTCAGTCAGCTCAGCAGCATCTGCAGACCCTTCAGGCTCAGTATCCTCACATGGCTAACGGTAATGCTGGTTTTATGATGGAGGGACGCAGAGAAGATGGAGGCATGCAGCAGATGCCTGTACACCCAGAGGATGCCGCCCAACTGGAGCCTGCGGCTGCACAGAAAGGTAGTTATCCAGGAGTGTGTGTTTTCAAGCATTAGAACTGAGCTCAACAGACTGAATACATTCTCCCATGCTGCTTTTATTTAAAGTGTTTGTTTCCCCCCCGTTTAAGCGCCTGCTAAAGGAAAGCGAGGAAGGCCAGCGAGCAAAGAACCTAAAGCCAAAGCCAAACCTGGACCCAAACCCAAAAAAGCCAAGGAGGCCCCATCAGCTGAAGGACAGGAGAAGATTGACGAAACCTTCAAGAAAGTCAAGAGGAAAGTCGATCGCTTTAAGGGCATGTCGGAGGAGGAAGTCATGAAGAAAACACTGCCTGACATTCTTATCCCCAATCTGGACTATGTCATTGTAAGTTTGTATGGCTTTTCTCTGAAGTTGCCTTGTAACAATGAAGAATGTTAAACCAAAGATGGCATTGAACCCAAATGACTGAAATGAATCTTATTTTTATGATACAGATCGGAATTAATCCAGGGTTGATGGCGGCCTACATTGGAAGATGGTTTCCTGGACCAGGAAACCATTTTTGTAAGTAGACAACAATTCTACTCTTCTCTATTGATATATTATGGTTTAATGTAAAAGAGATTTTGTTGTTGGTCTATTACTTTTAATTTATATAATTGCTATTATAAATCTATTGTAGGGCTGTCATATCGATTAATTGCATCCAGAATAAGTTTGTTTACATGATACGTGTATTTAAATGTGCAATGTGCATACATAAATGCACACGCATGCATTTATATATTTAAGAAATGTGAATTGTATATTTACATAATATAAATCATATATATAAATATGAGTATATACACACATGCACATTTCTTAAATCTATACATGTATGTGTGTGCATTTATATATATTTATACATGTACACATGCCATGTAAACAAAAACTTTTATTTTGGATGCGATCAAATATTAATATTTAGTCGTGTTTAATATATTAATATCAAAGGTTGTTTACAAATATAAAAAGAGATTCTAAAGGTTAATATGTTGACTATATAAATAAAATATTATAATATTAAAGAAATGATTCAAGAACAAATATTATAAAGACCTTTTATTCATAATTTTGAAAAGAAATTGTTCAAAACGGTTATGTTGACATTATTATCTTTCAATATAGAGGTATTTAATATTATTTCTTTATTAATAAAATATTATACTTATATGCTATTAGTATTGTTATTATTAGTATTATTAATAAATTAATATAAAATTATTTTAACATTTTAAGGTGGTTGCACAAATATAAAAATATTTTATTAATATAATAATTGCAGAAATATTATAAAATAACATTTATGTTTAAAAATACTTTAATATAAAATAATCTAATTACTTATGCAGCATAATATATATAAAAAATCTGTAATATATTAATTTTAAAAAAATGGTTTAAAATCTCTAATCTTTCAATGATTAAACTAGAAGCGTTCTTGTCAATCTTTTAGGGAAGTGTCTGTTCCTGTCTGGATTCACAGAGAAGCTGCTAAATCACATGGATGATCAGAGTTTGCCTGAGAAATACAGCATCGGCTTCACAAATATGGTAGCGAGGGCGACACCGGGAAGCAAAGATCTCTCTAGGTGTGTTAGATTGTCACTCCACTTTCATTCTTTACTGGAAATAGTGATGTTCCTCTCATCTAAGCTGTTTTACTCATCACCTTCTGCAGCAAGGAGCTTCGAGAAGGTGGTAAAATCTTAGTGGAAAAGATAAAGAAATTCAAGCCACTCATAGCAGTTTTTAATGGAAAATGTAAGTATTCGAACACAAGTACAGAATGCAAACAGATATGAAGGCGTGCATTTAACAATATCTCTTGTTTTAGGTATATATGAAATGTTCTGTAGGGAGATATTTGGGAAGAAGCCAAAAACACTTGAATTTGGCCTACAGCCTCACAGGGTTCCTGACTCTGAGACGGTAAAATGAAATAAAAACACATTTTTGGTTCACCTCATGAAAAAAGCTACTTTTGGTCAGATATGAGTCATATGCTGTATATAACTGTTTTCTGTAGGCGTTGTACCTGATGCCCTCCTCCAGCGCCCGCTGTGCTCAGTTCCCACGTGCTCAGGACAAAGTGCATTTTTACATCAAGCTGAGAGAGCTCCGAGATCAGCTGAAGGGTGTTGCGAAGCCCAAGGAGATCGAAGAAGTCAACTACTCATTTGATCTCGGCCTGGCCAAAGGTACAAGCAGACCGATTATGATTGCCCTCCTGATGTACACAATTATAAACAGTACTTGACCACTTTCTCTTCCTTCTGTCTTACAGAGGACGCTAAGAGGATGGCCATCAAGGAAGAGCAGTATGATCCTGGTTATGAGACCGCTTTCGGAGGAGCATATGGAGAACTCGCACCTGAAGGAGGCCAAAGCAATGGATATTGTAGCTTCTCCACATCTGAGGAGAAAGGTTGGTACCATCTTTCTTCTGTGGAACTTTTTGTCCATACAGTGGAAGTCAAAGGGGTCTTCAGATGCTACAAACCAATTTTTGTGTTCCAGCTGACACAGTGGAGAAGGCGCCTACGGATCCAAACGCGGTCGGACAGGTTCAGGACGGTCAGTGGATGACGCAGTCTTTTGCCGATCAGATCCCAGCCATCGGCAGCTCCTCTCAAGCCCAAAGCTGGGGTGTATGAAGAAGGAGCGTTCTCAGGGACTTCAGACGAAGCCTGTCGGTTCCTGTGCTCTTCCAGAGATGCTGTGCCTCTTATCTACTCTCAGTCCAATCCAGGAGTCTTTGGGGCATTGGTTTCTTTCTCCTGTGCGTTGCTGTGACAAGTCTGTTACGTTATTATTTCAGGACCGATTTGAGGAGATCACAGTATCATGGAAGGTGGCCCAACTTGCACAAGGAGAATCCAATGGCTGCTGTGTTTTTAAAGAAACTGTACCTCTAAACTTCAATTTGGGGGCGTTTGACATCTCAAATGCCTCTTTATTAAAGAAAAGAACAGTTTTTACTATGAATTTCAATTAGACCTTTTAGGAATTAGCATTTCTATGGAACTGGAGAATATACTCATCTTTTACTTTAGTGGTTTTATAGTCATCGACGTTATTTTCGGTAGTTTAGTGTACGAGGTTCTGAGCACTGGTTTATTGCATTATGCGATTTCAGGGACTGATACTTGATTTGTTCACAAGGAGCACTCACTATTATATCATTTGATATTTTAGATGGGATGTATTGTTTGCTTATGTAGTAAAATTTTAAGTGTAACTACCCAAATCTTTTTAAAGTTCACATTTTAAACATAATATCTGTGAGGATAACATTTAAATAATGTTTTGATACTATCATAATGTGACAAATGAGGTCTTTTTACACGTCGGAAGGACTTCTATGAACTTCTGTGGTGCCACTGCAAGACTGTACATTGAAAATATCTTTAAATGTGTTCGTTATGAGGAAGCATCAGCATCATGGTTTAAGAAATGTATACAACCACCTCTCCGCCTTCAGTACTGTAAAATACAACACAGTATGACTGTTTATATAAGGGAAATAATCCTAAACATGCCAGAATTTATGGATTTATCCACATGCTTTTAATTGGTGCTACTATTTTTTACCCTTTCTGTATACTTGATTATCTTGTTTGTTCATTAAAATACACTTATGCTAATTCATACTTGTAAATTTATTTCCATATTAGTATTAGATATTATATTTTAGTGAGACAAAACTGTAAACAAAAGGTAGGTCTTTAATTTTGAGGCAATTTAGGTAAGTTAAAGTGGCGTGATTACATAAAAATTGGTTATTGAAACCTTTTTATACAAAATAATTACACCGTGTATGTAAGAAGACGTGGTGCTGGTGAAGAGTTGGATATTTCTGAATGCGTAAACAACGGAAGGCAGAAATTCTTGTTTAGGGACTTCACACTTAATATTTGGATTATTATGTAATATCTTTAAAACCTTGAGAAAGCATTCTTCAATATTTGTCCAGTCATTCTCATTACCATCTGCCACATCCACAGCAGATATGACCACATCTCTGGAGTGTACTCAACAAGCCTAAAAAAGAGTCTGGGTCTTAGCATGAAATCAGACTTTGATATTTCAATCGTACTAATTTTTAACATGTATACCTTAAAAGCATTATGTATGCCATCTCCACTGGCAAAATGCACCACATTAGACAGTAAACCAGCTTCACTGAGAGAGAACATCTTAATTCTTCGTCCTCCCTCATGCTAGCCTTACAAAATACTGGAGAAAGTGAAAAATATACATCATTTTTTTTTTCTCATACAATCTTTTAGATTTACTGGTTCATTGGGTTGGATGCAAGTTATTTGTTGTCTTACCTTTTTTGATGGACTCTGGAAGGATATTTTTTGAATTCCCAGTCACTCTTAGTTTGTTATCACTAATATATTTCTCAGATGTTGGAATATTCTTCCATTCATCTATTAGGGTCAGCTCTGACAGCGACGATGTGAGCTTCAGGAGTTCTGCTAAACAATATTAGATCTTAACAACCACACAATTACACCAAATATCATCTTCAAGAAGAGTGTGAGGCAACTGACCATTCTCTTTTAAAAAAAGGAAAGCATCCTTATATCCATTTTGACACATCTCAGCCAAGACCTTACGAAACACCACAACAAGGTTATGTGGGCCTAAGTGTGTTGTTGAAAATCAAGTATTCAAAATGTACCTCTGCTTCTGGAGGAAAAAACGCAATGACCACTCGGTGTGCGTTAATGAAGTTGATGTGTATGCTGACGTTATTATAGTATATGTCATGAAAGTAAAAAGGGTTGCCATAAGGACTGATGTCACTTTCTCCAGAGAAGGGCGAGATGGTGATTGTGTTCCTCAGACCAGAGAACGGCATGTTATCACTCAATGCTCCGTCTACATACCTCTGAAAACAGATAAGATGGGGAAAAAATTTAAAAATGGTGAAAACTTTAATTTAGCATTTCTAATAACTAACTAAATAAAATAGAATTAATTAGAAAATAATATAATCTTGAGAAAAAAAAAAAAAAAAAAAAAAGTACATCGAGGTAGCACAGACTGTTTTCATTTACACGGAGCTAGTCGCCTCTCGTTGAGGTCAAATAATTTTGGTTATGCTCAACCAAGTCTGAATAATTATGGATATTTTTGCAAATGTGTTCATTTACCTTGTTTGGTTGTAATTTTGTTGCAATAAATGAAAAAAAAAAAATCGTTGAGGTCACATGACCAGGAGAAACTTTCTCAGTCTTATCCTTTCTTTTTTTTTTTTTTTTATCTCGGCAGCCTTTTCGACACTTTATTTTGCAAATATGAGCGTAGACTTCAAAAAAAAAAAAGTTAATTAATAAACGAATAAAATTTCAGTAAGAGAGCATTGATTTAAAAAACTGACTATTATTGCGAATGTATCATCAAAATATACAGTCAAACGGCTGTGTTTGGCTACATACTATTCCATGATATCTTGGAGGTATCACACCACAGTACAGTGGATAAAAGCAGCTACAAATCAGAGCCTGCAGACAGAGAGCAAAGTGTAAATCATAAATCCTCTTTAACACTTATCTATTCATAATGCAGGAAACAAAAGGTAGTTGAGTTCACCTGAACGAGATCTTCTTTACTGTCAAACTCAGACACCAGCACATTTGTCCCATCTGACACTCGTGTGAGTGACACAAACAGCCGTCCACTGGCGAGCAAGTGGGCATCATCGGGCAGGTCACGATTTAGGAAGTGTCGTACTATCTTAAGCAGGTTGAAGGAGGGATGCACAGCCCCAGAGTGCCTCTCCGAGCCTCTCGAGACATTTCCAGCAATTTTCACAGGATTTGGCTTCAAAATGTAATTTTCTTTAGGTCTACCAACATTAATCAATGTAATAGTCATCAAAATTAATGAAATAGGGGGTTTTCTACCATTAATGAGTCTTCTGAATTATGTTTAGACTATTCACTATCATTTAACAGTGAATGTGAAAGAACTATCTTTTGGATTAATGACAAATGCCTTCAACACACCTTATTGTCGTCTTTTACAATTTGTGGGAAGTTTTTAAACTAGAAATGATTGTTGAAACATACCTGGAGACATTTGCCATACTAGCATTGCACCCATGAGAGCCCCAGATGAAGCCCCACAAATCCTCTTCACCTCTTTAAGGAAAAAAGGGGCCCGCCTCAGATAAACAGCCATAGACTCCACATAGTAACCATCAGAAATCCACAGCCAGCGGAAAGAGATATTCCATCTTTAGCAGATTCCTGCATTATTCTCAACATATGGGATCCCTGAGGTTATGCAGTGCAATGTATGCATAACAGGAGTCCCAAAGGAAGGTCAGTCATTAGCACTGATAGTATCTGGCAACGTTATACTATTGCCAAATAGAGTGTTGCAACCGCAGAGGTCATGTACTGGAAAAAACAACATTGCGTAGTGAGGACATTGCTGTGATCATTGAGTGATTTTTTTTTGTCAAAACATTTGTGAACTTGAAAACTTGATTGTGTTTGCGAGCAAAACATCGCTGCCATAATACTGATAAAAACTGGTTACTCCAAATATTTAACTTCTGGCATAATTCTTTTTTAGCAAGAAAATACGACTAATTATAATACCATTTATTTTCCGAACATTTATTTTAATTCAATGACATATTAAATATGAAAGGTATATATAATGTCAATTTTTAATTACATAAAATTCCTATTATAAATATTCTCTTGATATTGAATAAGAACAACAAATAAGGATTAGAATAATCAGTTTATTTTCATTTTATTTAAAAAACTGTTACATCAGTGTTGCTTAAGCAGTGCAATATGACACTCCAAACTAATAAACAGACGAATCTGCACTCATTTAAGGAAAATGCGCAGAAATCATTGTATGAAATCCTTCCTGTGAGGTTCTTGTCAAAAAAAGAAGAGAAATGAAAGAATTCCTCTTGACAGATTCACGCTGTTATTGTCTCAGAACCTTAAAAAAAAATCATTGCACAATGTTGCAGGATTAAATACAAGAAATGAACTGGAAGTGTTAAGTATAAAACAGTGCTTTGTACCTTTCTGAAGTCTGAAGAAAGATCTTTCCAGTGCGCTCTTTGTCAAAGGCGATGAATTTGTGCCTCATCTGCCTCCAGAAGAGCTGGATAGGACTGGAGATTCTCAGCATAGCTTCGACACACTGGCTACTAAGTGGGCCGGACTCATCTGAGGAGAAAGTCAGAAAATGTGTGAGATATATTCACAATTCATCAACTAATACTGGCCTATTTAGAATGGCAGCAGTGAACTCATGGTGTCCTGGGAGCTGCAGTTTGAGTCTGTGGGATGCAGAGTTGACCTGAGGACTGAACATTAGCCAAAGTGTCGCAGGAAAGTCTGGTAAGAGAGACGTCCACTGTTTTTGATGTCGTATTTGACAGCCAGCTGCTCAAACTCAAGTGGACTCAGCTCAATATGCCCTGGAGTATTTCTGCACAACATCAATTTAAAATTACACAATTTAACACAATGTGACAATCGTTAATATTAAATGTAAATGTAAGGAACTCAATTGCTGCATACACACACACACCACACACGCTCAAACACAAAACAGTACTATGAGATTGTTTCCATTGTCATTTGCAATACACATTTATTAGCTTTCACCTTTTTTGTTATTCCATGATTTTT
>NC_039267.1:10944173-11024223 GCF_003368295.1 Carassius auratus | reverse complement strand
CGCATAATATTAGCTATTAATAAAAATTAGCTAAAATATGAACTGTTGAACTAATCCAATATAATGTTGTCGAAGTGCAATGCATTTACTTTTAAGAAACTTTTTTTCTTTCTTTTTTTTTTTTAGTTAAAATAACTAACATATTTTAAAACACATTCCAACAGGTAAATCTTTTTAATTGCGAGATTATTTTTCTACTGCGGAATAATAGAGAAAGCACGCGCACAGTGTAAACTGGCGCCCCCGTGAGGCGGGTCGCGCCGCTGTGTTGCAGTGGGGTGTGGTGCTTCATTTATGTCCGCTTATAACCATCCATGCCAGGGCAGTGCTGAGTTGCTCCCCAGTCTCCCTTCCACGCTCATGAACTTCATTTTCTGTTTTCTTTGGAACCGCAGGACTACGCCACTCACCGTCATCAGGAAACAGGGAAACATATACAAACCTAATAATAAAGAAATGGATAACGACAGCATCAACGAAAAGACACTTCAGGATGTCCACACCAAGGAGATTGACCTGGTCAACCGTGACCCTAAGCATTTAAATGACGATGTGGTGAAGGTAAGTCTTTCCACGCACTTTTTCTGCTTTATGCAACTTTTCTTCCCATGGAAAGTCACTTTTAATAATAATAATAAAAGACGCAATAGTATAGCGTAATATTAAACAAGTGCATGCGACTTTTTGTTTTAGTAAATGTGATATTTTTACAAATTACAGAATGTAATTTATTAAAAGTCCAAACTGTTTGCATTATTATATAAATATTATAATTATTCAATTTTCTGCGAATATTACAATTTGTGCACACTACTAAAAAAATCTAATAGTTTGTCATATAGCTCAACAGAAAGTTTGGCTTCATAACTTAAGTGGTGAGTCACTGGTCAGTTTTGACGGTGCACTGGAAACAATTACTGCAAGCAGCAGCTGTCTTTGAAAAACTGATATATGGTGGTTTCAAGTTCTTTTGAATTGTAATCCATTATTTTTCTTTAAACGCACTTGATTCTGCTCTCACCTGGTTCCTATAATTGGATTCTGGAGTGCTAGTATGCTACTTTAGCTGGTACAACATCATAGACTATTCTTAAACTTAGCTGGTCAAACAGTTTTTTAGAGCAGGGGTAGCTGGTCAACTGTCTTAGAACTAGCTGGATTTCCCAACACGGTGGAAGCAGTTATCACTGGAGCAGCTGTCTTCACTATGTGAAATGCTGGAACTGTGGCAGGAGTTGTGAAATCCTACATGCATTCATTTGAAGGATGTTGCGTTGGTAACTCCCAGTGGAGAGCTGTCAAAGTAAGGCCTTTTTTATAGAGGAAATATTTCGAGTTTCCTGTTTTTGAGCGAAGGCTGCACAACTAACATTCTTCAAGAAAACTTTCCTAGGCGCGGGGCGATGACTTGCATAGCAACTTTCTCAGAAAGACAAGTCAAAAGTCACCTGATGAAATAGAAATACACTCAGCTTTTAAAAACGATCCCCTTGCATCCATCTCCGCCCTTTTCCCATCCCTTTTATTCCGCGGCTTTCTCCCTCCCTCCTCAACATGACACTGAGTCACAACCCCGAGGACACATGCAACTGAAGGCTTACTATGATTTGACTGAAAATTGAATCCAGAGAACACTGAAAGCTATAAAAAATTATTTGCTGTTTGCTAAGGATTGATGTCACAAGCCAAACTCGTTTGGTGCACACAGTCCTTTTATTTGTCCTTAAAAGGGGTTGAGCGCTCGCAGTGGTCTTGCGTAGGAGAGTGTAGCAGGGAATTCCCATCTCCATTTTCACAAATTCTCCGTACACACACACACACACACACACACACAGATACACACATGGGGCGTTCCTTTGGATTATGATGCACTCGTGGTCCAAACTCACTCCCACAGTCATCCACATCAAAGGCCCTTGTGTGCAGAAACACATGCATAGCTTTCCCTTGGAACAGAATATTTTCCTCTAATAAAAGTGCATTCTTTTTAATAGCACACTGGAGCAGGATTCCACGGCCAGAGCACAGTTTAGGGACGGGTGACGAGACGACCCCCACGTAGACAGCCCAAATGGGTGACATTATACTTGTAGCATTTCGGTTTTGCACAGCTGCTATAATTTCTGAATGACCAATAGTGGAAAACTTTCCAGAGCCAATACATAAGGCTTTGGTGTGTTTTTTTGGTCACTGCATATGAATTTGTGATTTGAAATGAGTCACAGACTGTTGCCACGGTAATCGAGGATTGAGAAATAAAATAAACAATTTTTTTCATTTAATTTTTAATTTTTAAATATGACAATTTATTTGTCAGTTTATATATATATATATATATATATATATTATATATATATATATATATATATATATATATATATATATATATATATATATTTTTTTTTTTTTTTTATGTGGTTACTTATGTTTTGCTTTATTCTATTGCATTTTAAGACATTATTAAATAAACAGTTTTAAATGTATCTGCTATCTCTGTTTGTAAAGTGATTTATATAGTTATTTTTAAATGACTAAATTGACATTGATTTCATTTTAAGTGGCACCTGTACTCCTTCATAAACGTTGCACTGCACACCGGTGATTTATGAACTATGTGGAGGGGTCATATAATCACAAGCCCCCAAGTCTGAGGAATGCAAGTGGAGTCTTCTATCAGTACAATGAGGGTGTTATCAAACAACACTGTGCAGTCAGCTCAAGAACTGTTCGTTTGAACTCTGTTGAAAGTCATGGTTGTAATATTCAACTAATGGAAACTATGTGTTTGGCCAATTGGGATTTACTGTAGATAAATGAACGGGGAGGACGGGCTTATGTAAGACTGTATAATTTAGTGTTTCTTTGCCAGCTTGATCCATGATGGCTTCAAGCCTTCGGACAAGTACTAATTTATCATTTTACTCTCGCAGGAGTAAAATGCAAGCCTTTATTGGTCAACAAGCTTTATTAGACTGTGCTGGTTAACCAGCATTTTTTCCTAGTGAATAACAAGACTATGCATAAAAGTCTAAACTGGTCTTTTAAGAATGGAAAAAAAAAATCATACTGAGTGACAATGAACATGCTGTTTTTCTATTAGTAGTAATGTTTTGTTGACTAGCTCGCGCAAAAAGGAGTTGTTAAATAAATATTAGCCCTTTCTCGACTGTGACTTGTGACTGTGAAGGACAGGGTATTTTTCCCTGTATAATCAACTGAAACAAACACATCTGCACTGAAAAGCAAGTGTACTGCCGTACTGTGACGGTGTGAGGTTTGCCAGCTCTAGGAACATCTAAACCAAGCTTTGCAGGGCTTATTAAAGGAGATTTATATATACAGGTCTGTTGTAAATGTTAGTGTTTGGTGATCCGGTCTGCGGGTGATACGGGAGGTTTAGAGCATGGCTGATACCGGTCTGACTGAAGCTGCTGGACAGTGTAAAGATGCTGTCTGTGAGGAATGTGGAGACGGCTGGAGGCGAGGACGAAAGGTCATGCTGCTTCTCTTAATGTCAGTCTGCTTGATATAGATGAGAACATGCAGAAATACTCCAGGTTAATATATTGATAACAAATATATATATCGAACCCACAACATTGCGCTGCTAATAATGCAGTGCTGTACCACTTGGAGAAAGAAGGATTATATAAAATGTTTATTTTGAATATATCTTAGTAAATTTATATTTCGATATTTTTATTTAATTGTGGTTGGCATTACACGTTATGTAATGCATTATAGTAAGGACTAAAATGTATTATTTTATACTTTATATCTATCTATATGTTTAATTTGAAATTTTTGTATGTATCTAAATATTTAGACATAGATAGATAGATAGATAGATAGATAGATAGATAGATAGATAGATAGATAGATAGATAGACTGATTATAAATAAGATATAAAAAGACAAAGATAGTATAGAAAATTATAAGTGCAATATAATTTAAAATATAAGCTGCAAATATTATAAATAATGTAAAAAAAACTTTATATTTGTTTATTTATATTACCTTTTTATGATATAATATTATTATTGTTTTCCATATCTATTTGAATGTATTTAGGTTTTTAGAAATAGATGGATAGATGGGTAGATAAACATAATATTGTTATAAACTAATATAAATAAATATAATTTTTCAAAATACTATTAAAAGTCTTTTTACTACCTTCACCTTATGGATAATCCAGCAGGAAGCAGAAGACATGCAGTATATTAAGGATAATCAGAAAATTTTTTGATCACGATATTGTAAAATAAGGGTTAATTAGATAAATTGTTTTATTTTGATTATACCAATAAAAATTTGTACAAAACTGATACAAAATGATCTAATGCAGAAATCCTTTTCATCTCCAGGTGGACTTTGAGGATGTGATCGCCGAGCCTGCCGGCACCTACAGCTTTGACGGCGTGTGGAAAGCGAGCTTCACCACCTTCACAGTAACCAAATACTGGTGCTACCGGCTGCTGACGGCCCTGGTGGGCATCCCACTCGCCCTGGTGTGGGGCATCTTCTTCGCCATCCTCTCCTTCATCCACATCTGGGCGGTGGTGCCTTGCGTGAAGAGCTACCTAATCGAGATCCACTGTGTCAGTCGAGTCTACTCCATCTGTGTGCACACCTTCTGCGACCCGCTCTTCGAGGCCATGGGAAAGTGCTTCAGCAGCGTCCGGGTCACCTCCACCAAGGTGGTGTGAGGACAGGGAGAAGGAAAAGAGCCAGAGGGATGGGGTGGGGTGGGGGAATGGAAACCAATGTCTGATGCAGGAAGATGTAACCTCAAATGCAACCTCTCTAAAAAAAACAGGGCAAAGAAAAAGTGAATAGAGATGGAGGGATGCACTGTATTTAGGTGGCCCTTAGATAAGACTCTCCTCTCCGTCTCTCTTCTGTCCATGAGCTTTGTCTTCTCTCAGCTTTGGAGTCCTTGGGGTATAGGGGATGTCTGTCAAAGATGCTCATTTTTGTGTCATTTGTTAGCATTTATCACCGTTGGAATACCGTTTTAGCCTGACTTTTAAAGAAGTTAATGCAAAAATGTACATTCTGTTATTTACTTGCTCTCGTGTCATTCCATGATCATCGCTCTGAAACCACCGTAAAAGTGATCCATGTGACTTGTGCACAAGTCTACTGTAGTCATGTGATATGAAACATAAAGGATGAGTCATATTTACCACTTTTATGGTACTCTAATGGTGCTTTTTTGATGTTTTTGTTTTTGGAGTTTGACAGTAGTCGGTATAATTAAAGGGATAGTTCACGCATCATTTACTCACCCTCATATCACTCCAATTCTGAGTTTCTTTCTTTCTGGTTATCAAACAGTTGATGGTCCACATTGACTTCCACAGTAATTCCAATTTACACAGGTTTAGAACGACATGAGGGTAAGGAAATGATGACAAAATGCTCATTTTTGGGTAAACTATTCCTTTAAATAGGATATATATGTATACAAATATAAATATAAAACATATATTTGAAAACAAAAATGTAAAAGTATAAAATAAAATAAATTCTGGCAAAACTTTGTGCGCAAAAAGCATGGATGTGTTGCGATGTATAAACCCACGAAGCTTTCTGTTGAACAATGCAGCAAATCTGCGTGACCAACTTGCGAAAACAGTATCGGGGAGAAATCTTTATATATTCCTATTGAAATAACTGGATTTCAGCTGCAAAATTTTGCGGAACACCAGAAAATGTGACCACACATTAAACATGAAATATCTCTCAAACTGTCTACTTCGTATTCAACAGAAAAGTCATTTGGAAAGATATGAGGTTGAGTAAACAATGTATGAATTTTCATTTTGGCGTGAGCTATTTGTCTGCTGGGACAAGGCTGTGAATTGTTTCGTTCGTTTTTGTCCCCTTTCGTTCATTGACACGTCCAACTGTTCCAAAATAGTTCCATTGTGGTTTGTAAACAATATATACTGTAGTAGATTCTTATAGTTTTGCTTAGTTCGTCCTTTCATTTGGGAACTATCACCTTTGGTGTCATCATCACTGGGGTTTATGGAATCCAAAAGTTTTATGTTTGTTTATGGGATCAGGCTCGGGGGAAACGGAACAAATTTTAGAGTTTAAAAAAGTAGGTGTGGCCCTGCTGATGTCATGACTGCCCGTCTCACTGCATGTTGCCACTAAATATATAGTGGACGGCCCAAACACAGGGCAAAAGATGTGCCCTCACTGAACCCTTTGCCAACTCAGCATATACTAACAAAGAGACTGTTCCTGGCTCTGACATGTAACGCTTCGAAGCGGCCATCATGGCAACAGCTTTTTCAGTGGCAGAGAATGTCTTTACAACTTCCAGAGAGACGTCACATGAAGCTAGTTCTTCCAGCAGGTCGTGAAGACTGAACTTTCTAAGCAAGTTATCACAGCCTTAACATATATGTAAACTTTATTTGCAGTCTTTGAAGATGAAGAACTTTTTTTTTTTTTGCATTTTTTTTAAATGTTGTTTCTGCAGGACGAAGTGAAATCATTTGGTTTGGAGTTTTGTCCCATAAACAAAACTGTCTGATTTTCTGTTTATTCACTGTCACACACACACACACACACACACACACAATGGCAGGAAACTAACATTTCCAGCATCAGAGGCCGCTGCTTGTGTGGGGTTTATAGTATTTTGTACTGATATTAAGCTCACTTCTCTCACCTTTTGTCTACCTGCTTTGATTCGGACACCTCTTTGTCTACCTTCTGTCTTAGTATCTATTGTGACGCGTTTGCTTCAGAGAGTCTGCCTCTGTAGATGAGATCGTATTTTTATTCATATTTTTATATGAAAACTCAATTTCTCTTTCCTTGCTTTTACTGTAAATTCACATAATGCTGTGCACATTAAAGAAAATTTCATATAAATCAAGTTGATTTTATTTGTCTGGTTTGTTCAACATCTTTATTTGTGATAGAGAGTCAGAAACAGTCTTTGCTTTCTGGTAATAAAAAAGTATTTGATTAAATGGCTTTTAGGGCTTTGTTTAAAGCCCTTTTGGGCTGCTTTAACCTCTGTGTGGTCATTTTAAGACTTTATTTGTGTACAAAAAAGGCACAGTCCTTGAACCCACAGCAATTAATAAAGCAGGATTAAAAGAGCAGCCAGAAATAAGCTCATGGTAACTGAAATAAAGTGGAGAGAAATTAATCACAATGTTATTTCATTCTCCTATAGTGAGTATTTGGACTGTGTATTGAACATCAAAACATTTAATTTTCTTTTGCTATACATTTCAGCGGGTCATCAATCCTCTAATAATTATTTTTATTATTATTTTATTAATTTAAGTAGCCACATAAATGTTATATTTTAGTTTCATTGAGATACTATTATAGTTTCATAATTCATCATTTTTTATTTTAAGGTTTTCCGTTTTCATTTTCATTTTTTGTTTCGATTTTAGTAATTTTGTTGTTTAATTTGACATTGTTACTAGTTTTGTGTGTGCGAGTATGTATGTGTGTGTGTGTGTGCATTACCTCAAGTTAAACTAAATGTAGTTGAAAAATACTGCCTTGGAAACTAGGTCTAACAAAATAAGTGTTTTTAATGGATTTAGATTTAGTCGACTATAATAACTCTGGCCTATGTCTTCATATATATCATAAGAACAATAAATACGTCAAAAACATAATCTGAACATATTTCCTTTCATTGTCACATAAAAAATGGGCAAGCCTTGCAGGATACCTACATTTGCCACTAGGAAAATTGGCTATATTTAAATCTGTATAATGCTACAAAGGAATATTAGCACCCCCTGCGGGCACTTTTATTATTATTAAAATTTCTTTATTTCTTTATTTCTTTTAATTTTTTTTTTTATTATTATTAATTTTTTTTAGAGAACACCATAAGCAGCTTCTTTCGGAATCGACTCTTGGACTGCTCGGACATGACCGGAAGTGAATCGATTGCAATGATCATGTTACATTTTGAAATTGAGGCTATGTAGCTTCAACAAACTCTGTAGCCCAGGGCCCTAAAGTAGGGCTATTTGTCCAGTAAATATTTAGATGTTAAAAAAGCAAACTTTCACTATGCAAAGCTTTAGAGTAGGACTGTATTGTTGATCCAACACCTGTTGGTAAGCTAAATAAAGACAATAGCAACCATTATATCTTTTCAGTTATTCACCGTGTTGAAAAAACTCAGCATATGCTGGTTATGTATGTTTTAATACTGGGATGCTGGTTTGAGTAGGCCAGGCCTTAGCTGGTTTTTGCTGGTCCTTAGCTAGTCATGTGCTGGTCCTAAACTGGTCCGGCCATCTTAAGACCAGCACATGACCAGCTAAGGACAAGCATTTTAGCAACAGACCAGCATAAACCAGCAAAGGACCAGCTTAAACCAGCTCAAACCAGCATCCCAGCATCAAAACATACCTAACCAGCTTATGCTGTTTTTTTTTTTCAACAGGGCATTGCATCCATTTGAAACAGGGAGTCATAATAAGTTGATTCAGTGCATTTAATATGTCATTCAATACAAGCTGCTATGTACTTGGACATCACTATAGGCCTATTGCACCCAGAAAAACATAGGTTAGTGAATAACACAGAAGATTTATAGTTTAGGAGATTGTTCATTTTCCTCTATAGCCCCATGGGCATCCCACTGTTGTCAGAATACCTTCAGTGTTGAATAAACACAAAACATTGCACTGAGTCACAGGCCTGCACCTTTTCTGCTGATAGATATCTCAACTCTGAAGCACAAACCCAGTCAAGTTCACTCAAATCCCAGCTGTTTGAACAGAAGTGACAGAACGGAACTTTCTGAGCAGCCATCCTCCAGAACCAGGTGTTCATTTCCACGGGCAGCACATCTGAATCATCGTCACTGTAGAGACAAACACTAAAAAAAACATGGACCTCCTGTCTCACTATATATTCAGCTGCATGGAACACTGTAATCAGGGAAATACCCTACATTCTTGTTCAAATTTCAATTGTTTTAAAGGACATAAATGTATTTGTCTGTGTTGTCTTTTTGAGATAACTGTGTTTATTGAATCTGGGGGTATAATTGGTTTGTTTTGCAAAGGTTTTCAGGACAATAACCTACTGAATGAACAAAGGAGTGATTTTAGTGACTAACACTGTTTGTAAAAATATAAAGAAAGCAGGACGTGTGCCTCTTGGGATAAAAGACCAATCTGCTGAGTGAATGAAGGAACAAAATAACAACAACACACACAATATATAAGTGTACTTTTGTACTTTTTCATAAGGGACCTAAAACTTCATTGCATTCGACTAAATAAAAAAATAATAGATTATTTGATTTGAATGCTTCACAAAGCCTGTTATGTTGTCTATCACGGACCAGGTTGTAAAATCAATATTATTATGATTATGAAATGAATCTGAAATGGAGTTATGAGTGGTCACATGACCCGGAGGAAAACAATGCCAGCTGGGTGAACTAATCAGCTTAAGTGCTGTAAAACTGGTTTGAATGTATCTCTAAAAGTAAAGTTTTAAAACGCAGCTTTGTGTTTACCCTTTTAAAACTTTCCTGGCATAACACTGTCAAATCCAATTTGCAATATATTATAGTTTTTAGACGGCCCAGGGTGGAGGAATATAAATCCAGGTTGCTTTTTGCAAGAGAAACTGTGTCTTGTTTTGTTTTTATTTTCTTTACATTTGATTCAGATCTACTGTGTCACTGAAAAGTAATCCGTGTTATTTCCTTAAAGCATTAAAAATCATAAAATGCAATAAAATCATCCATCCCTTTAGTCAACATATATTGATGTCAAGAGGATAGTTAAATTACAGTTGCTGATTTGCACAACAGTTAAGAGCCCCTTTGCAAATGAACCGTGGCAGGTTTAAATGATCAGTCGTCAATGAGGTTTTACAGTAGGAGAATGACCAGGTCAGCACTAACCTGGATTTTATTGACCTTAAGGTCGTAAATAAAAGCTAAGACTAAGTTAGAGTGGGTAGTAAATCTATACAGCTCAGTTTTGTAGATTATCTGGGGTGTCCTCCCTTCACTCACTCTGTGTCAAACAGCAGATCACACATTTTATTGATGAGTTCATGACTCTAGAACAGCAGAATCAGGACTAGGTCACCACTAGATGGCATTAGGACACTTTACAATTCTTTCTATGAACTTTGTGGCCCAAACACAAGAGGGCGACAAATAAAAACCATATTATCACAGTACCACAAATCTATCGTTAAAATGACACTTTGGCCAAATATTTTCAAAAATATGTTGTTGTTGTTTTCCATGAAATCATGCATCCTCCACTTAAAAAAGACTCAATAACCACAGAATATCTGTCTAATGCGTCACGCACACGTGGCCTTAAAAAAAACATTAACATCCAATGGCAGGTGGTGGATGAAGATCCTGCATAGCTGAAGAGAAAGTCATAGGTTCAGAATTTCACACTTCGGGTTTAGTGATTAGTGTAAAGTCGACCACAGTAGTAAACTTCCTTACATCTGTTTTTGAGAAGCAATATGATAATTCGCAGCATATTTGCCCACCACAAACTTCACGATACAATAAAGTTTAGAAACAGCGAATAAATACCCATGATATATAATGAAAGGCAGTCCAATGCTGAGAGATACACTTCGTAATACAAGTCTCTGAATGCGGAGTATTGAGTCGTTGAATGTAATTATTGATGTTTTGAGCTCACTTTAGGCACTGATGAAAGGTCGATGTATATGAATTTAATGCTACACAATGCAATATGTATACTAGCAATTAACCAGTTTGGTCATATAGGGTGATTAATGACACTATAAATCAAAGTTGCAACCAGAAATGGATAGACTATTTATTCATCCTGGCATCAGATGCAGTGTATGATGAATTAATTAAATGAAGAACGGAAGTAATATAAGAATAAATATTTTCTTCTTTGTCTTCTTAACGTTATCATTAATATTAGATTCAGTAAATGTTATTAAATCTTTTCTCATTATAAATGAAATGTTGAATCACAAAATATAGTATAATTTATGTTTATGTTGGATTTTGAATAAATTATTTTATAATTATGTATTTTACAATTGTATTTATATTATATTTAAAATATATAACTGATTTTGCTTTAAATTATCCCCCTGGAAAGGGTTAATAAACTAAAACAAAATAGTTGGGAGGTTTTCACCTTTACTTACATTTCAACAAAATGCTACGGTATAGTTTAAAACCACATTTAAAAAATACAAAATTAAAGTGAGGCCATTTTATTTGATGATTATTTATTTTATTATATTTATTATTGCTTTAAAGATTTAAAGATAGAGCCAAGAGCTACATTAAGATTAAAAGGAGAGAGAGAGAGAGAGAGAGAGAGAGAGAGAGAGAGAGAGAGAGAGAGATGTAAATAGACATAAAAAGAAAACATTAGAATGTTTACAAATATTAACACTTTTATTTGATGTGTATGGAACTTCCCCAATAATAATTAATTGTAAAATGTCAGCAGCCAATCATCGAACTCCGTTCCTCCACCGCCAGTGACGTAACTACCACAGCTCTTTCTGCGCTCACCTGAGAGAGCCGTTCTATCCAAAGGCACGCGCGCCGTGGAGGAACGACCCGCAGCGTTTACGGAGAGTACAACAGCAAGCCTTTTAAACTAATGTGACCCATTTCCAGCGTGAGTCACCCGACTGCACATTCTCTCACTCACTGAATACCGGGTTGCGGAGAGAGAGAGCAACTTTTTAGCAGAAAGCGCGCAGAAACACCCCGTCGCATCTCGAGACTGCAGGCATCGAGACCGCCAGAAACAGCGCGCGTGTCTCCAGCGAAACCGTTAAAAGATGTGATTATTTTCCATTTCTGTCTCCGACAGGTGTCTTTATTTTACAGGTGAGTGAGCGTTTGTTTTACTTCTGAACATTTAGAGTATGATAACACTTAGGCTCAGATTATTCCTATTCCTTTTATGTCACCAAAACTATATACACTATAAACTATAAACATACGGGTTTTTTCTGCTAAGAATGTTAGTTGAGGTGTTTTCATGGAAATATGAGGACGCTGTGCTTTTAGCTGTTGACGAGTCATTGTAAACATGTAGGTTTCCTTGAATCTCAGGTAAGAAAAGCTTGTGTTTAGTTTTTGTTCAGCTTAATAACATAATGTTTGGAAATGTGGGGCCGTTTATCTCTAAACACCTGTAAAGGTTTCTCTTCTCCTTGGGATAAATCAATTTTAGTGCTTTTGACAGTAAGTGAGTGGGCTTAATTTCTAAGAAAAATATGGGGGAAAAAGGTCTGCAGAGACTTAAACTTGGCGTAAAACTCCCCATCTTGAGGTAAATGTTAATATATTTTACATGCATAATTTCATAAGAGACACAAAGGGTTAAATTTAAGGTAAGGTAAATGTATGTTATTTATTTAAGAACAACGTGGAAATGTATTATGTGAATCACACTGTGTTTTTATCTGAGTCATGTTCCAGGGACATTCAAGAAAACGTTTTTTTAAGGACTATGATTGAGGACCTTTAGTGTCCCAAGTGTTTTTGTTGCTGTACTTAAGTGTTTACCTTTTGAAGTGCATATAATGAACATGTGGAAGTCAGTTTATCAGGTGTTTTAAAGAGGAGATGCTGTATGTAGGTAAATAGCAATACAATTACTGAATCCTACTGGAGAGTGACAGCAAGTGCAACAGTTCCTCAGTCTCTCTCTTTGTTTGCAGTGACCTATAGTGCTGCTCAGTGTACTTCAGTTGCTTAGATAACAGTAAGGGTGAATCCCATATTCTCTAGCTCTGCCGCTCTCTCCCTCTCAACCTTAAAAGCGACCTCCTAGAGGAGTAGCGTTTAAGTACACCAACAATAAATCACTTCTCCGGCGTCCGCAGCCTACCAGGCTTAATTGAGTTTATCAACCACTCCCTTGAGAACGCTGTCTAAAGTTAGACTTGTCACCGCAGTGCACTCAGTGTAGCCTGACTCTTTGATGATTCGCCTCTTCTGGTGCACCGCCACAAAAGTGCTGTCTAAGTCAGAGGCACGAGGACAGAGGAGAGTTGCCCTCTTTCTTTTATCCATGGCTTTGTCATACACAGTGAGTGGTGAATTATTGAGGCTTCTACAATGCAAGGAAACTAGTGATATCATTGTTGTCTGTGTTTTACAAGTCCCATTTGTTCTGAGTAGTTCGTCTTGTCTTATAAAGAATTTGTATCTTTGTGTTTTGTGTACTGTTAATGGGTTCTTCTGTGTATAGAATCAGAAGTCTTTAAGTCCATAAATCCTACAATATCTTATTCTATATGCAAATTCGATGATAGTAAAAACTTGTTGCACATAAGTACTTCTAAAATGTTCAGTTTCAGGTCATAGTACATGTCTTTTCGCATGAAAAATGTTTCATATTGTAAATGTAAGAAAACATTTATTTAGTAAAATTTCAAGATTAACATTTACTGGATTAACTTTATAAGCCAATTTTTTGAATTCCTTTCAGAAACCCTACTTTTTGTTTATGTAAATAACAGCAGCTTCAGCTAATTGCATATTTTTCCTCATTTTTGTTTCGACATTTAAATAAAATCCCCAAGAGCCCCATATTTTCACCATGTGAGTCATAAAATTGGTCATGAAAAAAATTGAAGTCATGAATTATGATACAAAACATAAAGCACTTATGCAACCTATTTTTGTAGATTAAAAAAAAAAAAATATATATATATATATATATATTTTATATTTAATAAATCAAGCTTTACATGCTTAATATGCTAAATAAACAATGTCTTTTTACTCTGCAGAAGAACAAAGATGAGACTTCACTATTCTGCAGCAACTTCCATCCTCATCATCCTTCAGATGCTGTGGTGGGGCTTGAATAGTCAATGTGAGGAACCAATAGAAAGCTCCAAACTCAACCTCTCTGTGACCTATGACCTCCCTCACTTTGTGTCTGACACACCCATCCAGAATCTGTTGGAATTCAATGGAACTGTGTATGTAGGTGCTGTTAACAAGCTGTACGCTCTGTCGAAAGACCTCAAGAAGATACACGAGTATAATACCGGGCCTGTCCATGAGGGTCATGACTGCAGAGCACCAAGATCCATGCACTGGTTGCAAAAACAAACCCCTCAGCAAGAACAACACCAATATGGCCCTATTGATGGAGACTTTCTATGATCTTGAGCTCTTCAGCTGTGGATCGGTTGGGAACGGCGTCTGCCGTCGTTACCTGTTAGAGGATGGACCCCTGGATGCGGAAATCAGTTGCATGTATTCAAAGAAGAACAAAGACAGCAGCCACGGTTGCCCAGACTGCCTGGCAGGACCTTCAGGCACTCAGATCCTAAACGTGATGAGCAGCGGCGTCGTGAGGTTCTTCGTCGCAAACTCTGAGCCTCTTGATTCAACCATCCCGCGTCTCCACCACACTATCTCTGTCAGGAAGATGCGAGAGACTCAAGACGGCTTTGAGTTCTTTTCCGAACAATCCTACATGGACTTGGCCCCAGGGCTGCGTGGAAACTACCCGCTGCACTACGTCTACTCCTTCCAGAGCGGCCCATACGTGTATTTTCTCACCGTCCAACGAGAAGGTGGCAGCTCAAACTCCTTCCACACGAGGATCGTACGCATGTGCTCTTCAGATCCTGAGATCTTGCGCTACGTTGAAATGCCCTTTGAGTGTATTTACTCCGAGCGAAGAAGAAAGAAGCGCTCGGCTCAGATGGTTTTCAATGTTCTCCAGGCTGCGCATGTGGCAAAAGTCGGATACGACTTTCAGCAGGAGATGGGCCTGAAAGAAGGAGAGGACGTGCTGTTTGCTGCCTTTGCCCGGAGCAAACCCGACTCACCGGAGTCCACGGCCAGCTCTGCCGTTTGCCTTATCTCCATCACCGACATCAATAACTTCTTCAGGGATTTCATGCAGAAGGGATACACGAGGAAGCTCAGTCACTTTCCAGGATCAGAGGAGAAAAATTTTAACCAGGTAAGAGGTTTCAACCAAATCATGCATTTTCTCCTGTCAGTTTTAGCTAAAAGGATACTTGCTGACCCTTTCAATATGTTGCCCAAGAACAAATTTGACTTTTTGTCAGCCCAGTTGCCTGACCATCATAAATCACTATTTGTTGGATCAATCGGTAAATCATGCTGATCAATAAATGACAAAAATTGATCTGCTGACGACTCCCCGAGGACCCGTCGATAATGCAGGGCTATTACTTCCCAGAGTTCATTACTCAACATAGTCATACATCGCTCAGATCTGCATAGTAAGACACATGAATTGAAAAAGTAAAGGTACATTATACAGAGAGCCACTAAAGCTGGATAGCGTGGCGCACAGTAGGTGAATGGGAAAAATTGTCCAAAGCTGTGGAACAAAAATACACTGGGGATCAGTAAAACTTTAAGGTGGATCCTAGTTATGCACTATTTTGCCTTTTATTTTTTTATAAATAGTGTGTGCACTGAAAACTCCATAAAGAAGTGCACTTCAGAAATCTGGATGATGCACTTAATTAACTAAAAAAATATTAGATTAAATCATATTAATATAATTCAGTTTAAATGATAATTTAGCTTTCATATGAAAGGAGTTTCTGTCAGAGTTCTGTTAGCTGACTCTGTAACCTACATAATGAAAAACAACACAGTGCAGTTCGGCTATGGTGCTTATTTAACAGATATAATAATTCAAACTCTCAGTCAGAACTCTCTGCTCTGTGAAATTAGGTAAACCTGAGTGTCTTGGATTCAAATAAAGATCACAATTTATTTCATTATCATGACCCACCATTGCTTGTTTTTCTTGTTCATTCAAACATTTTCTTCCCTAACAACCAGTTAATATTTACAATCCATCCATAAATCCATTTGCAGATAGCTGCATAATTTTCTTTGATAGGAAACCCCAATTTGCTTGAGGTTCATGTGAATCAGGCTTGTTTGAAAAGTTTTAGTCGTTATGCCTGTTCTCTTCACTTTTTTATTTGCTTGAGTGTTGTCTTATCAGAGTCCATATAACGGGGAAGCCCAGATCACTACTCAGCAGGTGTTCTTCAACTGTCTCTAACAGTCTTTGTGCTGGTCGCTTTAGCAGTTCATATGGGCCAGACCGGAGTGGCTGGCCTCTTCTCAGAGCCACACAGCTCTCCAGTCTGGTGTGGTTGTTTCAGTGCCCTGAACTTTATCTGGCCAAACTCACAAAGTGCACTCAGTCACGTATTTGAGCAGAAGATCTGCAGACTGAAGCACTCAAGACATTTTAAATATTTTTGTTCTGTGGATCCTTGATCCAAACAATCTGCTCAAAGTCAGCTGCGTTTCTATCATTCATCATTAAGCGGACATACAATAGCTTAAATGGCTTTTAAAACAACAAGTCAGTTGGAAGATCTTTCCCTAGGCATCTTCGAAGAAATGTTTAAAAGGTCTGAACATCTCATGAAAAGGATGTGTGCGTTTTCTACACAGTTTTTGTCCATAAGTGAGTGTGCATGTGTGCATTTGTTTGTTTTGGGTGTGTGTGTGTCTGAGTGTGTGTCTATGGCAGACGACAAATCATGGTGCCATCGTTGAGAATTATGATACCAGTAGCATATGTTATGCAGAGTCTGTCTTATCATCCCATAAAGGGGCAATTGACACAGTGTCATAAAACAATTACATTGTAAAAAGGCTTGATAAATTGATGCCAATGTCTTGTTTTTGCTCTTAGACAACCTACTCGACAAACCAGACTCCCAACATCTCCTGCCTTTATGTGGAAACATTGGGCATCTGACACTGTACTTCAGTTTTGATTGAATTTAGCCTTGCTTTCCTGTTTTATTTGTCAATGTGGAGCCAAAGTTATTTGAATATCATATTAGATAAATCGCCAAAGTCCGTAATAGACTCTTACCCGATGAGAAAAAGACACCACAGCTTTCAGACTTCACCCAAGCTCTTAATATTATCGATTGGCCAGTCTGCTAGAGCTCAGCAGTATTCGTTAATAAAACAGACAGAAAAATAGTCCTTATTGTTTAGAATAATGGATATATACGAGTTGGAACCACCCCAACAAACCCAGCGCCCCCTGTTTTGAAAGGGCAGAGGGGAGGGGGACACATGAGACCGGCTATAACAAACAGCCACATTTAAGGTCAAAATTATCATTAGATTACAATTGATCAGGGGAACAACTGGCAAATGCTGATTACTTTAAAATTGAATCTGAAGCTTGATTGATTGCCGCCTGTAATATAATTCCTGAAGAGGGAGTTTTGATCGACAGCTGTTTTAATTATTACTGCCACTGTGGCTAAATGAACATACTTTGAGATGGCAAGTCTTAAAGTGTAAGGAAAAGCCAATAGGCAGTGCATTGATTTGAACTTACTTTGTGCACTTTTTCCCACATCTCTCTGACTGTGAATAAGCAAACATCAATGTAAATCAGATAGTTTTAGCTCTTTGTACCTAACTCATTCTTTTGCATTATAGTGTGTTTTGGTCATGTAAGGACAGGGTGACATGCTAATGCACTGTACTTAGCACGTATAAAAAGCGTACATGCTGCTGCCTGCTTATGCAAGATGTGTTTGGGCAAAAGAGGCAAAACCTAGATCATTTATAGGCCACGGTCTCAGCTCTGGGAGGTGTAAAATAATGGTGAAAGACACAGTACTTGTTGTATCCTGTCTGAGAAGTTTCGATAAGCTCCCTGCATGGTTACGTTTCTATGTGTATTTACACATGTATAAGAAATGTATTTTATGTGGGTGAGTTGAGGTTTGTACTGAGGAACTAAGTCACCCTGAATCATTTCTGGCTAAAGCACAAAAACACAGGCACGTACACGTCACAGACAAACAGCTCTGACCAGGAGGCAGGTGGAGATGTGCAGCTGTGTGCCTTCTCAAAATGTCAAGCCCCTGCAGTGAGCTCATGTTGGCAGCCTTGCCCTGGCGGGAAACCTGCGTGACTTTGGACCATCATGTTAGCTAGAGGAGACTGGACAGCTGGCATCCAGGTGTGAACTGTTCATCTCATCTGCATCTGGGGATGAGAGCACCTATGGGGATGTTTCTGACTTTTATGTACTTATTTTTGCTGTGCCAACTTTTCTCAAGCTAAAAAGTCTACTTAATATTATATAAATTTTGTAGAATAATAAAATAAATATTAATTTAATAACATTAATAAAATATTATAGAATATGTAAAAATGTATACTTTTTAAACTTAAATTAAAAATACAATTATTTAAATTGTTTTACAAATATAATTAATAATATAATATAAAATATACAACTAAAATATGATATAAAAGAAATATATAATATATATACTATTTATATATACATATACTATTTATATATTATATTTATTCTATACATATCCATATTTATGTATATTTACAATATTTAGTAATTCTATTATTATATATTTAATATTCTTTTTTCTACATTATATGAGTATCATATTTACATATTATATTTATTTATATATTTTATATTATTATATTATAAATATATAAAAATGTTAAATTACTGGTTTTTTTGAAATAGCTCTCTTCCTACAGTTTTTCTGCTCTGATGTGCCTGTGTGTCTTAAATACTCCCATAAAGCAGCACACAACTGATAAACGGCTGCGCTTACAATCTGTTATTTGAGAGGAACTTCACATGCAAACAAACATACGATTGGCCAGCCCAGTACTCTACCGTTTACTTCAGGTTTATTGCACTGCAGCTTTTTTCTTCATTATTGTGATGACTGGCCCATATCTAACACAGCCTTCAGGTTTGAAAAACTTGTCGGTGCTCTCTGGGCATAATTCAGAAACATGTGTAAGTGTCAGGCGAAGGGAGAGATTGCTTTGGTGAGTCAGTGGCCCAGAGGCATGCTGATCCATCTCTGGAATCCACTATACCTTGACTTCCTCATTTTTTTACACCCTCCGGTAATTTCCAGCTCTCCGGGTCTGTGAGCACGAGGTTTCATCAAAGAGCTCAATTCTGGAACCTCCATGTAAGGTTAAAGACATCCTGACCAGGTGTAAATCAAATACCCGCTGAAGCATTTAATGAGTCCGGTCAGGTTGGATATTCAATCAGCGCACACCGCTAACCATCTAGAGTTGACTGATCCAGACTAATTGTTTGGTGCAGTTCAAAGAGCTCTTCTAATTGTTTTAGCTTACACAGCAGGGACCACAAATAAACCTTTCGGGGTTCGCTAGGGACTCAACCTCCCCCACTAGGTCAAAAGAGCCATTCCGCTATACTGCCCTGATGCTAATGCCGACACAATGGTTCTGTGGGATGCAGTCTTAAATGAATGTGTGCTTAAGTAATGGAACGGATTGGATTGGCCAGTAACTATTCTACTTTATCACCTGCTGAGAACTCAACAATGCACCGCAAATAAGAGCTTATCTGCGACTGCCCTTCCACCTCATTCAGCACGTCAGTCAGATATTCTCAAGCTTATCCCTTAGTAGACACGGCCTGTGTGTTCGTGTGAAAAGACAGCAAGCTTTTACCTGATACCTGACTTGTGAATTTTGTGGGGCGTGACACCCAGTGTTTGGTCAGCTAATGGAGTGGACTTCAGGTGTCAGTCATGCAGGGTTTGTAGCAGTGTATTTTACATGAGAATTTTATGATTATTTTTCAGATTGAAATAATTATTCATTAATGATTTTGTTACCATTTTTTTTTTTTTTTTTGAACAACTGAGGAAAAAATTCAAGTTCAATTGAAACAATGCAATTCAGTGCTCACCGCAGTGTTCTGTTATCAAATTATCATTTTAAATTTCAGTAAATCAGACATAAGTTTAATACCGATTTTCAAAATGTGCATTTACACAGACTTGTTTATTGGCTTATCATGTTCAATGTTTTTTAAATTTATTTATTTATTAAATTAACAAAACACCAATGATTATCATATATCATATTCATTATCATATGAACAATCATTTAGTAACAGTAAAAGATTCAGGTCAAGTACTTAACTGCTGACTGATTCATATTGAAAGTATTTTGATTAACTGAAAAGTAATGGCTCATTCAATTGGGAAAACTTGAAGCTCTGCACTCTTCTGAGAAGGAAGGTGGGAGCACCAGCTCATTTTCATTTAAAGGGTACAAACACAAAAACAGTTTGTTTTGGCTCATACCCTAAAAGTGGCAATTTCAAAAAGCTATAAAAAATTGCTGTTTTCATATAAAACTTCATATTCACACTCTGGGGATATCAGAGAACAATTTCAAAATATTGTATCCAATGCATTCTGTGGCACCTTTTAAAAGGACTGTCTCATGAAAGTCATGTATTCAGAAAATTTTAATATGCTGGTCGCCCCTCAGTTTTTTTCAAGTCAATAAAAGCACCAACAGCAGAATACAAATTTGTGATCAGTTATTGGAACTAAATTTCATGAAAATTATTTGGTTTTCCTAGTGTAGTGACTAGAGAGGACATTTGATGCATGCACTGAGTATGCCATCAGAGACCGTGGTTAAAGGGTTCATAGGATGCAATTAAAATTTTTCCTTTCTCTTTGGTGTGTTACAAGTTCTTGGTGCTTAAAGAAGATCTGTAAAGTTGCAAAGACTTGTCTTTTTTTTATATAATTTTTTTATAAAGGTTAAGACTTGTCCACGGCCTCCTAAAACACCTCATTTAAACACGCCCCCACATGTCTACATCACTGTGTGGGATGATTTCGCATAACACCACCCAAATGTTCAAGCAAAGAAAAAAGGCGTAACTTTTATTCTTACTGTAGTATTGTAGCCATGTCGTAGAGATGCTATGTGTTTTCGTTGTGAAAGCGAAACATCTTTGTTTGGCCTTCCAAAAGAGGACTATATCTGCTTCGTCATGCCTCGACCTGATCCGTGCTGGTCGCTGATGAACTACATCAACTTCTCGCTGTGGATCTCTGGATTGGCTTTCACTGTAGACGAAGCAGAGTCCAGCCCAGGGTCGTCACATGTGGTTGCTACAAGCACGCTGGCTGTGCTGTTCTCAAATCCACCAGGCGCCAGCCGTTCCTCACTCAAGCCCACTGTGTGATGCATTTTATGGAGGACTGTTTCCTGAAACTGAAGAATAGCCTACAATGGGTCTGTGCTCAAAGACTGTTCTATAAAATGGGGCAGTTCAAACTTTGCAAGGATAGTTTGGTGCTTCGGACTCACATCCTATAAGTACGTGTTATATATATTTAAAGAATTTGCCACTGATGATTCAAACTTGAGTTTTAAGCAGTGTAGATTAGCACTTGTTTCTCCAATCACAAATGCAGACATGGTTTTATGTTTAGGCAGCTCGATATGCAACGTAACGCGTTAAAAGACCATATAAGTCATTATCATGAGTAATTATGTCTCCGCTGGATGCAACAAATGCCTCGTTTGTAATGGGTTTTATTGGTTTCGTCTCGTCATGCCGGGACACACGGCATCACAGGATGTTAAGGGATATAACCGTCATAGGCTTGAGGCATTCGGCCAATCACAATGCACTGGATAGCTGGCCAATCAGTGTACACCTCGCTTTTCAGACCAATGAGCTTTGTAAAAATCAACACGTTTCAGAAGGGTGGGGCATAGAGGAGCAACAATAATAGTGTTTTTTTAACCTTATACCACATAAACACATTGCATTACACCAAATACACAACATATGTTCTTTTTAGCAACATCAAATGCCCTTTAAAGGAAACTGTTCTACTTATGTAATAATCAAAGGCTGCGTAGCTAAACAGTAGGAAAAAGAGTTATCATCTCTTACTATTCTATTTAACAAGTCCGTCTCCTCTGCCTGTGGCCAGTGATGGGTCTGTGCCCCCCTTCTCCTCCTTGAGAGTTCAAAACAAACAGATGTGTTTTATTAATGCATTCAAGTGACCGTAATCCCTGAAGGTATCTGCAAAAAGGCAATAAAAATACATGCCAGCTTCTAGTGGTTTACCAAAAGATAGCACAATGATGCATTGTTCTACCATGCGGTCATGCTTTACATATTGCCGCCACGCTCAATGGTTTGTTTTTCATTTGTTGCGTGGTTTTGCGCACTTAGTATAATAGCTGACTGGCACTGGAATTGTGTATCATAAAAAGGATGCCACCTGCCTGCTTTGAATCATAGTGCTGAGAAATATGACTATGAAGGTCCGAATTTGCTGCACGCTCATGCTCTTCGCACGTTAGTTGTGTTTTTCTGGCAGAAAGAGGGTATTTTGTGAGTAAAATCCTTGATCTTTGCTCGCAATGTGTAGCATAGGTTGCATGTTTTCGCAAAAGCCCACATCGACATAAGGATTTCATCATATCTTCCTCTTAGTGTCAACTACAGGAAAGATGGCTCTGATAAACCTCATGATAAGAGGCCATTTAATGGTGTGTTAAAGCCTTCCAAGACAATATGCCTCTTCAAACATTAGATTATCATCAAAAAGACTCTTTCTATTGTTCTAATAGCATTAACATACTAAATGTGTCAAGATGGGCTTAACACGTTCATTCTCAGCTCTTTATGAATTTTGGGGGCACTTCTTTGGAGCAAAGTTCTTCACAGAATGTCATGCGTGGAAATAAATTAGCTGAAATTAGGAACAGAGAATCTAAAAAAAAAACTCTTTTAACAGCTCCCAAAATAAAACCCTTGTGTCTGATCTGTCCAGTAAGAGGCACGTTTAATTTGCTCCCTCTGACATGTGAAAAAGCGTAAGATCATCACAGAAAGGCAGGCCCTGCCAAGCCTTTACAGTGAAGATTGGAATTGATTATTCCGGGCAACTGCAAACCAGGCGTTCGAATGCTCTGCCTCTCTTTTCTTCCATAAAGGGCTGGATTTGATCTTTTAAAGGGTCTCAGCGCTTCATGGTTTTAAAGCCGTGCTCTATACCCTTTTATCAGATCCATGCTCCTTGCATAAGGGTGGAGGTTTTTATTCCAGCATGCTTGTGGACTGTGGCAGAGAGCGATGTGTTTGAGCGTCCTCATCTTGTCTGCTATAATGAATGGACATTTCCGCTAATGCTTTGAATAGATCCATGCTGCACGAGTAAATAATGACATACCTCCCGGCCTCCAGAATGGACTCCACACTAAATTATCCCCGTTTGCTTATGCCTGTTTATCTAATTGAATGGATGAGCATGGTTCATAAGTACTTCCATAGTCTATGTCATTGTAATAAGAATGATAGCTCTGTCTCGCTTATGTTTAGCTTGTCACTATTTTAGCTAGTGTAAATTGTGTAGCGTTGGCCCAATCTGTGCTTCATGGCTCATTAACTGCAAAGGAACGATGAAAAATATTCAAGCATGATGTCTTGTTGTTTTAACAAATTTATTTGATTAATTGTTTTTTAATCATGATTTTAGTTTGATTAATGACTTGTGCTGAATTATATTATGTTTCCAGGCATATTAATCATTATGCTCTTTAACTGAATTGTATTGCAACATGCAACAACAAGTTCAAGTTCACTAGATGAACATGGATTTAACCATGAGCAGTTGAATAAACTGATCATTTTTTTTCAAGCAGTTGTGCTGGGTCGTGTATTGTTCCCATTTGGAAACTTGCGTGAGGAACAAAGTCCCCTGCTGACAGATCACTTGACTGCTGCGCTGAGAGGTAAAAAGAAGTAAAAAATTGAGTAACAAGACAAGATAACACCAAAAAGAGGAATGCGAGGCAAAGTAACATAAGAATAAAATTGAAAACAAGAAAAAGACTTGAACAGGAGTCTACAGGATCTTCAGTTAATATGATAACAAAAGACAAATTCTCAGACAACAGCTGGTAAAAACCAAGGTGCGACTTGTACAATAAACTAAACTGCAATAAACTACAGTTGTACAATAAACGGCAATAATGTACAATAAACTAAACTGCCCGATACTGACAGAAATTTATATGCAGATATTTAGATTTTCTGCCGTAAGTATAGAGATATGAAAAAGCACAGACATATACACATGCCAAAGTTATTTTCATTTTTGTTAATAATAAATAAAAAATCTAAATACAAAATAATAAATATTGTAGAATACTGTAAAATGTATATTTAAATATGAATAAAACAATAAAATATTTTATTTATAGTACCAATGTAAAATTACAATACTGATATTTACAACCTAATTTCTTAATTCTTAATCAATTTTTAAATGTTAACCCATCAAGTTTTTATTTTAATAGATATACGCTCTGCTGGTATCAGAGCGAAATGCAGCACTGTGTTCTTTACACGCATGCAGCTCAAGACAAGCTAAATTAACTAATTCCTTTGAAATTCTGAAACTTAATTTCATGAGTTGCGTGCAAATAAATGAGAACAATCTGAAACTGGCATTGTATATGTTTATATGAATAAAAATCTGCTTTCAAAAAATCGCATTATAGGCCATATTGCAGTATTAAGTTAATTTTCATGTATTGTGCAGCCCTACAATAGGCTCTTCAAGTGTTCTTCACAGACGTCCACAGTAAGCAAAAAGGCAGAATAATATATACCGAACAATGGGTCTCATTCACTAATTTTTGCGTACAATTTTCTTATTCATACGCACATTTGAACTTCTCACGAGAACTTTCCGCCTAATTCACAACACGTGCGTACGCACATGAGCTTGTTCTTAAACTTGTTCTTCTGTTAGTGAATTTGGAGTCTTCTAAATGAGCGCCCGCATGCACAAAGTCAGTAATTAGCATAATTCATGCCCAAACCAGCTCCATATAAGGGCTTTCCACAACGAGGCACTTGTACAGAGAAAGACAATTATGGCACCGAAACAAAAGACAAAGAAAAATAACTTTAACGATAATGAACGTGAGGTATTGCTGTCGGAGGTGGAAGCCAGGAAAAATTTGTTATTTAAAAGTGTATCCACTGGCATAACGGGCACAGGTAAAAAAAAGAAGCATGGGTTATTACACAGGTTTGGAGATAAGGTGGTATAGGGTGAGAGCGGTTGGTGATGTGGCTTAGGTGTGGTTCCAGTGAGTTGCATAAATTAATGAGGACTTCTCTGGGCAACCTAAAGCGACTTAACAGCCATTCGTCACTCTCAGCGAACATATCTGTGCGCTCTCTAAAGACGCGCTCTCTCCTTAGAGCATGCGCCGCGAAGTCTTCAAGCAGTAGCCTACCAAGTGTGCCACGCCTCTAAACACAAGATGAGACACATTAATCACCGTTTATATAAGGATAGATCAGGTGATTGTTGTTTGGACCTCTTATATATATATATATATATATATATATATATATATATATATATATATATATATATATATATATATATATATATATATATATATAAATTGGAACTGTAATTATAATGTATCAATAACATCTAATTATATAGGGTTCTTAACATATGCTTATATGCTTATAAGGTTCTTGAATCTTTTCGTACATTTAGAATAAATTTTAGTACGAAAGTTTTTGATGAATCATGATTTATTCGTGAAAACGTCCGTACGCACATTTCACGCAAAAATCTGTGCCTACGCATATTAAGTGAATGAGACCCAGTGTCTAACGCTGCGCTGAACTTGAAGAATTCTCTTCTGCTCAGCAAGTAAAAAATACATGCTTGATTCCAGTCTCAAAAATGGCCAAAAAATGTATATACATTTTACTACCTTACTAATTTTAAGTTAAATTGTGCTTTGTTGGTATAATGTCTGCTAGAATGTAAAAAATATATATATATTTTTAAATAGTTTTTTTGTAATAGATTTTTTTTTTTAAAAGCTGCACACAACAGTAAAAGCACGCAATTCAATTATTGCAATGGTGAAAAAAGACAAAATAGACCTAAATGGGTGAAAAATGTGAAAAAACGTGTTCGGCCCAGTGTTTCATTTTGTTCGGCTTCGACCAAGAATTTTCATTTTGGTGCCTCCCTAGTCCACAGGTATTAACACACTAGCAGCCAGGCACCAGGACTGCATGGTGAATGCCAGCCTCTAATCCCACGTAATTGTCAGCTTCTCTAATTCTCCCCAGACTACTGACCTTCACGACCTAGTAATCCAAGAAAGGCACATAAACACAAGAATCGGGTTGCTTTGCGTCGTGCCGTTTAAATGCACAGGTGGGGCACACCGCAATCTTACACACATACATATAAACATATACAACATTAGTGAAAACTTTGTGAGGTCAAAGGTCACATTATTTTCGTCAAGAAGCAGCTGAAGGGTGGGAGCATGGAGCAATGATGTTCAAGAAATCTTCACGTACGCTGTAAGTGTTCGCAACTGTACCACGGCCAGAGGATTAACAGAAAGTCTGTGAAGGTGACATTTGGTCGTACAGATCTCCTTTCACTCATATCAAGCATTTTGGAGGTGACGCCAAAGGCCACAAGGCTATAAAGCACCAAAGGTGGGGCACAGTAACTCTATCTCTTCAGAATTGTGCTGTACACAATGAGAGCTGCTTAATGTGTCTAAGAGGAGCTACCCACTGGCCCTGCCATTCTGTTTTTGTGGGATATTTTTCTGCATTATTTGAAATAATACTTAAAATACTCAACTATGAAGTAATATTCTGGGTTCAATCCAGGTTAACCTCAATTGACAGCACTTTTTTTGTTGTTATTGAATTAGTTCCTGCTTTTCTTTAAATCTTACAGTGAAAAGTGAATGGGGCCTATGCATAAATGTTAAAATATTCACCATTTTAATAGTATAGCCATAAGATGCAAACAGTATGCATTTAACAAGATCTTAACACAATGTGATAAAATCATTTGCTAACTCAATGTTTATTTAAACAGCTTTACAAGTTGAAAACATTTTTCATTAAAATTTTTGTTTTGTTATTTACTATTTGGTCTTGCCGTAAGTGTGTTACTGTAATCTCTATATGTTTTTAAAAGAAGCTGGGTGGCAAGTTGAAATATTTTTTGTTCTAATCAGTAGAGTGCTGCAGCAATGAGTTCTAAAACCCTAAAACAAGCACTCCTGGTTCCACTGTCCTAAATTCAGTGTTTCAAGTGCCAGGTTGCCAAAAAAACAAACAATCTATGCATTGCCTTCCTTCTGATCCCAGTGTTAGGAAAGACTGGATAAACTTTATTTTAAATAAAGTTCCAGACTGCGTCATTTAAGAACTTGGTCCTTTTTGTGTCTGGTCAGAGGAGAACTGACCCCCCGACTGAGCCTGGTTTCTACCAAAGTTTTTTCTCCATTCTGTCACCGATGGAGTTTTGGTTCCTTGCCACTGTCACTTCTGGCTTGCTTAGTTGGGGACAGTTAATTTCCAGCAATATCATCGACTTAATTGCACAGATACTATTTAAACTGAACAGAGCTGGACGATGACACCACTGAATTCAGTGATGAACTGCCTTTAACTTAAATGTGTTTACTATTTCCTTTAGCATTGACACATTTTTCCTATTTGAAGGGCTATATAAATAAAGGTGACTTGACTTGACTTTATTTTACTATGGATTCATTTACAAACAAGGCACAAATCAATGCAGCATTTTCAGAAAGATCGAAACTAAAAGATGCCATGCTATGCCCACTATAACAAGACGGAAAATAACCTATGAAAGTTAGGGATCTTCAACAACCAATACTACTAAGAATCCATAAATGTTAAACTTTTTAATGTAAAAATCTTGATAACATTGTGGACTTCAGAGAACAGTATAAAATAAAAAAAACAAAGGTGGTTCATTGCACCTTTAAGGTATTTTCTAACTTTTACTTCTGTCAATTGTATTTAGGCTTCAAAATTCATAAAAGTCGTGTTCATTTGTGAAGATTATCTTAATAAAAAAAGCATATGAGAATAAGAAACGTTAGTTGGTCACAGATCATGTTTTCTCTCATAGTCCAAAAGCCAATGGAAAAGTCCTATGGGCTGTTTGTTGATGGGACCAGGGTAATGCAGACTTCAGGGTTGGCCTACAAAATACGTCATCCTTGCAGCACTCTATAAACATTGTGCCACAAATGCTGTTAATGGAGTGTAACTTGTGTTCAACCCTGAATATAAATTTTAATAAATGAAGTGAGAAATGGCGAGAATGAAGATCCGACCTGGAAGTCACTCGGTTGGAGGAGCCCGGGGATCAGAGCAACGAAGCTTGTCAAAACACCGTCTAGGTTCTTTCAATTTCTACCCTTGATCCCTCCAATACCATGAGCCAAGTAGTGGAATGTCTCGCTTTTCAAACACACAGGTTAAACATGAAGTTTATTTGCTCTGAAAATAATCCCACAAACCTTTTCTCTCTTCCTCTAAAACATGCTTTTAGGGCTGTGCTCAGGTTCTCATAGGAAAGGCTTCAGAGATCCCCCCAAATCAATTCCAAGCCATGGTGCTTTCTCACACAAGTCCTATTGAAATATGTGGCAGCTTGGCCGTTATGATGGATTACGGTGGGTTTATATAACCCGGCAAAGCAAACGTGTCCTGCTGAAGACACATCAAAGGCAGGCTTGTACACAGTTGGATGAATTCACTGGCCGCTTCATGCTACATGTGTCTCACTCTCTCTTGTTTTGTTGCTCCCTCAATAGGCAGAAGTCCTCCTCTGCCTTCAGGGGTTGGGATGAGCTGGCCCGTAATCCCCCTCGTTTTCACTGGCTTTTTCACCTGTATACCAATTCTGTGCCTCGGAGCCATCCCGCTCGGCCCTGTAATGAGAGCAGGGACCAGCGCTCGTTCGGCCTGATTTATCGTCTACCTGTATTGTTCTCTGCATCTTCAAAGCATCCCTCTGAGACATGCCCTCAAAATGAAGCTGCAACCGCAGTCATGCCACTGACTCATAAATCTTACTCAGATTGCCAGTGAAAGAGGGGTAGAAAGAGTGAGAACTTTTCTGGCACAGGATGGAGTGTCCTTTTTATGCTTGTCTGATTTTTCATGGGTGCCTTTTTAGTGTTTTGTCAGGCCTTCACCATACAGTGGAACAAAACACCATCTGAGAAGAGTTTGAGTGAGCACGGTGTTAATCATTAACCGCCTGTTCTCTGTACTCCAACATTTTAGTCATGGCCTGTGGTGCCAGGGTCTGGTTTCATTAATTATTAATGACTTCTTTGCTTTCATACTAGGGTCTGTGACCCTTTGAGCTTGACCACTGTGTAGGCCTCAGGTGCCCTGTTTCTTTTCAGGTTACTCTGAGGTAATCTCTAACTTGGATAAACTATGATAATTACAGAAATAGTTCACCTAAAATTTTAAATTTAGACATTGTTTACTCACCCTCATGTCATTCCAAATCTTTAGGACATTTTTGCTTCTGCAGAACACAAAAAAAATATGTTTTGAAGAATTTTAGTAACCAAACAGTTTTGGTGACCATTGTGCACGCATTATCTTCTTTTGTGTTCCAAAGAATAAAGAAAGTAATACATGTTTGGAACTACATGAAAGTAAGTGAATGATAATAGAATGTTCATTTTGGGTGAACTATACTTTGAACTGCCCCTTTTAATAGTGAAAATGATTAAGGATTGTCGAGCTGTCTATGTACTGTATCATGAACGTATCCCATCTTGGGCACTATTTTCCAAGACCTCGTTTTATAAGGAACTGGAATTTAAAACGTCATTTTTGAAAATCATAGAAACATTCTTGAGAGGTCATGAGAAAAGTCCAATTCCTGAATGAATCATGCTTTTAGGAAAGAATTTTACTGAATCTGATGATACGGTCTAAATGATATTTTTCATAAATTATCTACTGGATTGATCTACACTACTGTTCAAAGTTTACTTTTAAATAAATACGTTTATTCAGCATGGATGCATTTCGGTGTGAATAAATGCAGCCTTGTTGAGCCTTCTTTCAAAAACATAAAAAAATCTTATGACCCGAAACTATCAGGGAGGAATGACTTCAAATGTGGTACATCTCTCATACGAAGCTTGGTACTTAAATGATAAGTGATATGATTTTTTATTGTGCAGCTTGATCCACAGAGGAACATAATACGAGTTTGAAATGATATACAGTAGAGGTGAATAAATGATGGCAGGTTGATCTTCACATTTTGCCTTTAAGTATAATCAAAATGTAAGTTTAGTTTTCTTCAAGAGGGCATATTAGGGAAAAGCCTTTTTCTTTTGAAATAAGAAGTTGATAGATGATCTAATATTCACAACACAAAGCTCTTTCCCTCAGTGCCTATTTGGTTTCATCAGCTTGGCCTGCCCTGATGAATGACTGTGCGAGCTATGCAGGTACAGCCAATCAAAACACAGATCATCATACAATACACCACATAAACAATACAGTCTTAAAGGTACAGTCGCAAAAATGGATAGATTCTGAGTTTTATAAAAATGTTTTTCGACATTGTAATTCATATGGAAAGAATTAAATGCTACAGAAGTGTTGTGAATATGGCCCCTTTAATATCACCAGGACCAAACAGCCTCTCTGCAACTTCCAAAACTCCACAGGTTGTAAAGATCCCAGCCAAACAAAGCTGGCCTCAATCGGAGCTCTAACAGAGCAACAGCAAGCCCAACGTTCGTCACAGTTACCCATGAATTCCTGCCATCTGTGAGCACAGCCATCAGATTGTGGCGAGGATGATCCAAGCACCATGGGAGAAAACACGCAACTGCATTGGCCAGGATGAAACAGTAGATGCCGAGCTTAGATGGAGATTTAGTGTGTGGGGCCTAAGTCACTCTTTTGCACAAGCATCTAACCCACAAATTGCATTTGGCATGGTGAAGGCTAGTCTTCTGGAAAAATGGCAGCGCTGCAGAATTCATCCACACCAATAGGCTATTGAGAGCCTCTGCTTGTTGCCAGGTAGAATACCACTTGTCTAACTTGTCAATGTGTTTCTGTTTTTGTTACCAGAGCTTTGCAGGAGATTCCTTCAGCTGTGGCAAACACGAAAGAGGCTACCGGCTAGAGGTCACAAGCACCAATCCACGCCGGGACTACTTCCACGGACGCTTCCGGAATGTTCTTCTCACTTCCATAGCTGTGGTACCCATCCAAAACCACACTGTGGTCAGCCTAGGCACAGCTGAGGGCCGCGTCATCCAGGTGAGACATTTATTTTATTTATTCACTATTAAAGCTGAACTTACATAATGTCTGGATTAGCAAATGAGCATTTAGATTGAATTTATGAGTTTAGTATGTGCCATAGTGCTAGAAGAAATGTGGCTGAATTCTGGGAAAAGAAATGGTGAAGCATTTGCAGAATCTAAAATTAAATCAGAATATTTTTGTCAAAGTCCTGTTGTTGCCAACGCTATTTCCCTGTTTTATTGTGCATGTAAATAGACAGGATGTAAGTACGTGACCAGTGAAAACAGCTCCGAATGAAGGAAAATGCAGGTGCCAGTGGCAGGTTGGGAAATATGGTCTTTTCCTGTTTGCATTTGAGTCACCTTTGACCTCTGAGCAGCACTGTCCCAGCTCTCCAATCTAAAAGCACACAAGGTGAAACTTTGCCTATCAATGTCTCAACATGTTTATTGTGCAAGAGTGGCACAGACCCAAATGTTGAATCTGTCCGGCTTGCACACCAAAAATGAGACTATTTGCTCATGGAAGTGTTAGATAGAGACTTGTGGTATTTTGTAAATACCACAGGAAAATGTTTGAGAAATGAGTGGCGAGAGAAAGGGTGACAGCTGCACGGAAGCGTGGCGGAGGAACCGAATGGTACGTTAATAGTAAGCACTAGGCTTCGATGACACGTCCTCGCATGGCATTTTCTTGGAACGGCTGCAGCTGTCGTTCCCTCTCTTTCTCTCTTCCTTTTTTACATTTTTTCCTCTCAACTTTTCTCGCCTCTTTTGTCTGGATGTGGAGGGAGGCCTGGTAAGGGCTGAGTGCTAGTCCAGCTGTCCCATTCGAGAGAGAGTTTTTTCAAAGACAAAGAGAGTGGGTGAGTGTTTAAGAGGCCTTGACAATGAGAATGCAAAAAAAAAAAAGATTGTGAGAAAGACTGATGAAGTTAAATAAAATATGGAATGCAGTGAGTAGTGGTTAAGTGGAGAAGTTTCAAGAGCCCCCCAAGCTTTTTAAAAGGTTGGGAAGAGGGGGGTGCTGGGCAGTAACAGTCCCAGTGGTCCTTATTCTGTATGAGGAAGTGCTCCCACTCTGCCACACTCTTGGTGAGAAAAACTCAACACCTTGCCTTGTGTTTGTGAGTAGGACTTCCCTTACATACACAATAAGCTATAATTCACACGGTTATTAGTGCCTCGCGGTGTGTATTTTTCCCCAGTGTGTGTAACATTCCTCCTTCAATAACAGGTCCATTTGTAGCCATTTTCTGCCATGGCCAGCTTAATTAAGCTTGGCTTAGCTTGGTCGCTTCTGGGACTCGAAATCCTTTTACGGTTTAACACTTTTGGAAACTTTCTTGGCCACATGAAACTCGCCAAGTTTTAGCTGTGGGTTCTTGTTTTGGAGTCATGAATGTAGCACATTGTGTTTGTGCAGCACCTTGGCACAGAATTATTATATTGAAATTTTTTAAATAAACTATTTTAATTTACTATTTATATTATATTATTTAGATATTTATATTTTATATATTATATGAATAATTTACAATTTATCAAAAATGATCAATCTTAAACAATATACTATTTACTTAGAACAGAAATTGCTATTACTTAAAATATTAAATAAATATTACATATATTTATATAGCAGTCTGTTTTAATGTCTGTAGAAGATATCTGTGACGAGAGGAAATTCCCTCCCACACTTTAGGAGGTTTTGGAAACTTGTGTTCCTGTAAATCTGTACTTAAAGCTTGCATGCACTTCATTGTATATTGTCAGGTAATGCAAAAAAATAAATAAAAATTGCACCTAAATCAACTGCTTTTATTCATGTAATAAAACGGTATTGTGAATTGCCCTGGCTACATGTATTACTCCAGTGAAAGATAAAAAAAAAGAAAAAGCTCCTTAAGGTAATAACTGAACATTGACACTTTCTACAGTCCGATCTGATATGTTACTAATCTAAAGATTGGGCTTTTAAAACAGACCACAGAGAGAGTCACATTAGTGCATTGTATTGAGTGAGATGGAGATATGTCACGCACACCATCTTAAAATCACTAAAACCACAGTAATGACATACTCTCTTCCACCAGATGCCCCATGCTTAAAGCCCAGGGCTATTAATGATGTGATCCACTGATCGCTAATGGAGCACAAGCACTATTCAGTCATAGGCTGTCTTGGAGGCCTGTAATTGCAATGTAACCATGATAAATGTTAGTCCAGGTGTGTGGATGGAGCCACTGTTCTGACACCTCCCAGCATGCCAGATAGACAGAGGTCTTTACGTCTGCACTTGCCCTAGGGCCTAAGCTTTTGTCTGTTCCTACTCCTTGACATCAACCGCAGTCATCGCAGTTCAATCTGTCATCTTTTACCCTGAAAGGCAGAGACACTGGTTATTACAGTATCCATGGCAAGGCAGAGGCTGTCTGTGTACAAAGACTGCCTCTGGATTGCACCCTCCTTTGATGCTTCCTCTTTCCCAAGGAAAGTTCCAGACATGATCTGTAATTTAATGTTTTATAACCTGGAAGGAAAAAATAACGGGTGTGCACCAACTCCATGTAGAATATTTGCTTTTCAGGAATAAGATCTTGTGTATTGTCAGGTTTTTGGAAGTGGTATTTCATCCTAAAACCATAAAATTAAATAAAAAATAAAAAATGTATGCATTTAGCAGACACTTTTATCCAAAGTGACTTACAGTGCATTCAGGCTATCAATTTTTACCTATCATGTGTTCCTGGGGAATCGAACCCCCAACCTTGCACTTGATAGTGCAATGCTCTACCAATTGAGCTACAGGAACACTAAGATATATATTTCATTTTTTATCCATTACTGGATTCATTGGTAAAATATCCTCTTTTTTTGTCATGAAAGGTCATACTGCAAAATATCATAATGGTCCTTAAACAGTACTCCTTTATATGGAAAAAAAAAACAACTTTTAAGACAAATTAGACCAATGTCAAGTGACCTGCTGTTGACCTGATCCAAATTGTGTTCTCTATAAATAGCTTACACCAGAAACCACAAGGTTTAAATCATTCAATAGCAGCATTTAATCATCAATGTGGAATGCAGACTTATTCCAGTAAACGACAGACATGCTGTTGTGGTCTTTTTGTAACCATACACATTCTATATTAAGGTCCTGCATTAACTGTTTAGGCTTTTGATGTAAAAGGCCACCCATTTTTGCTGGCATCCTCCGCAGGTGGTGGTTTCCCGCTTTGGAAAGACGGAGCCGCATGTGGATTTCCGCTTGGACGCTCTCCCTGTGTCCTCCGAGATGGCCCTGCTGTCTCCACAGCGTCACGACGGCTCCTTATTGTTGGTAACAGGAAACAAGGTGAACGACACGGCCATTCTTAAAAGTGTTAAGTGTTTGGGAAACGGGTCAAACATTTTCAGGAAAATCATTTGTGAATAGATAGCAAACACACTGGTGATTTAAGACTAACTGATATAGTAAACAGGGTATGACTGCAATAAAGAAACGGAGACATCAGTGAATAAGTCACCTCCTCTGAAAAGATTTTGTCAACAAGTTGCTTTGTATAAAATCATCTGCTAAATGTAGTTTAATACCATGTTCCTCAGGTCTCTAAGATTCCTCTGAGAGGCCCTGGATGTGAACAGCTGTGGACTTGTAGCTCCTGTCTTCTGGCTCCAGCCTTCATGGGCTGCGGATGGTGCAAGACCAGTGATCGCTGCATGAGGGCTCCTCAGTGCTCCCCCTCCCATTGGATCCAGGACTCTTGCCCCCTCCTTATTACCACGGTAACCACCCTGACCCATCACAAACAACATTACCATGGTTTTAAAGCAGCTAATAGCACATAGCTAATAGAATAAGTGCTTTCTAAGTAAAGAGAGCACATACGAAACTCTGACCTCCATTGATTTTGCCTGTTTTGCAGTATTTTCAGGGATAAGCATGGATTTCAAGGACCTTTTGGCTTCTTTTAAAGACGTAAATTGATTCTAAATATCCGATAGGATTCGTTTGCCCTTCTGTGCCTTCTCTAAATCCGTGCATTGGTGCAGAGCAGCCAGAAATATATTTGTATTTGTGTAAGATCTCTTTGCTTATGATAAGTGGTGCTCTGAACACTTAATTATTAACTCAGAGCCAAAATGAGGCCTTGTCCTCCATGTGTTCAAAGCAACACCATCTGCTTATCAATAAATAACTAACATCTCAGAAACAGACTCTTAGAAAACACATTGTTACACACTTATTATGAATAAATTAATAATAAAATCTATTTATTTAACTTTATTAAATTTTTATTTTATTTCAATTTATTTACTTATTTTTCACATTTTTATTTACTTATTTCTTTAGCAAATTTACTTAAGTGATAATGCTGCAGCATCATTGCATTACTTCTGGTAACGTAAAGAAGTTGTTCTGGCTAGTAGGCTATATCGCATTTTAGGGTCTTGCAGTGGCAGATCGTTTCTAGCCTTTCTCACAGCTGCTGGAATAATTACATTTATCATTTTCATGACCGATTATAATTCAAAAAATATAATGCGTTTATGAAACACATGTAAGTGACTGAAATTAGATTATATTCCAGTTTTAAATGTGCACCTGATTAAAGATAGCCTACAAGAGATTACACAAGTTTTGTATTTAAAGAAAGCCAGTTCCAAGAAATAATTATTTGCTTTTTGGGTTAAAAGAATTTCAATATATGAAATCCGAATGAAATTGAAATTAGTAATGGTAATACACTACATGCACATATGCTGATGTTGTTAACATTAACAATTTGAGAACAAAGTAAAACAATAAATTAATAATTTGCACGGTTTGATGTGATATGAGCTAACCGATCGTTAGATTTAATCACCATTGTTAGCGAGATTTATTGTAATGCTTTTTTCCTCAGTTGGTCAGAACTAAAGTGGCAGACTTGTTATTCGTTCAATGACAATATCCGGTAAAAATGCTTATAAGGGTCATATATTCCTAGACGTAGGGTTGAATCTGTGATTTCCTAAGTGCAGTATCCACATCAGTGCGGCGACACATCAAAACATTAGATTCATCCGCGCTGAGGAGCTGTGCCAGTGCAGAACCCACGCAAAGAAAAGAATTCCACAAATAACTGCAATTGCAGCTTTCAAACAGAGATGGTGACAAAAAGACAGCTTTAAGTAACTTAAATGTTTTTTAATATATATTTTTATTTTTTTATTAAATTAACCAACAAATGGTTTACTTACAGTTTTTTGAGCATGTTAAGTTGGGATATGTGAAATATTTTACCACAAAAAAAATGACACACTTCACCTTTAAGGTACTCAGCTGGTGGTTCAACATAAAGGGCACTTTATAACCCAAGAGACTAAAGCACAAAGGAAAGCAGGAAGGTTGTTTTGTTCTCCGTTTTTGTCTCCGTCACCATTTACTGGAAGACCCCCTGCCTTCAGTGTCCATACACCCAAAACAAATTATTGTCAGTGGTTACCAACCACTCATGAGCGGAGAAAATGCTTGGCATAAAGAAACGCAGCAGGAGGTTTAGATACTGAAAGAAAAGTATTGTCACAGTTTGACCTCACAGCTTCTTCTTTCTTTCTTCTAGATTTCTCCTTCCTCTGCTCCACTCGGAGGCCATACTAACATGACAGTCTGTGGCAAAAACTTTGGTTTCAGTAAGAAAGATCGCTTTGATACTAAGCTGATTGACGTGGTGGTTGCTGGAACAAAGTGTAAATTGGAAAGGAAAGACAGCAGCAATAATCGGTAAGTTAATAAAGAAATAGATAAACCTTATGCTTGAATTTAAGCATACCCTCTAGCACTCTGTGTAAATACAACTTCAGAAACATGCTAGGTCACATTCTCAACATAGTGCTCATGTTGCAACCCTGCAGAACATTAAATTGGTCTGCAAAAGTGCTCTATTGTACATCCCGGCCTTCCATGTCAAACTTTCGTACCATTAAGACACAAAACCCATGAGATTTTGTGCCTCCGGACATACCACCCTACAGCCCTCCTATTGTGAGGGGAATGGAAAAATTCCCTTGGAGAATAGCTCCTGTGTAGTTTCTGCCGAGTAGTACGGTTATCATTAAATTAGCGTAGACTAATAGCCTGCTTACTCCACTAGTTTACAACCACGTCTTGTTCACTGTTTTTTGTAGTAGGAGATGTTTATGTCTTTGTGTTGTATGTCAGGTTGGTCTGTGGACTAGATCATGTGAACGCATCCAGCGTTGACTCTGTGGTCAGAGTGCGCAGTGGCAAAGAATGGGCCCAGAAAGACGGTTTCTCATTTGTGGTAAGAATCTTGTCTAATCTCAGTATAAGTGTTTCAACACACGTTCGAGTAATGTATTTTTTTACTTTCTTTCAGTGTTGCGGTTTTCATAGTGCACAAGGACCCAAGGATGTTATTCTATTCTATTTTCCCACTTATTTTGAGTTGGGCTAGAGTTACACAGTGTCCTAATCAGCGCCAAGTGCATTTTCTATCCATACTGTAAGGGAAATGCTGCCATAAAGTCATAAAATATCAACCAATTAGCATATTTTTGTAAGATGTACTATAAAGATATGAAGACTTTAGAGCAGGATTTTAGATCAACTCTGTTTGGAGCTACACAGCATGATGAAGAAAAGTTTCTGTTAAACATTTTTTAAGTGTGCTATAGTTTCATTTCACTTACACAACGTTTTATCTGTCTAGAATCCAGTTGTCACAGAGATCTTCCCAGAGTTTGGACCCAGGTCTGGTGGAACAGTGCTCACTCTCACAGGCTCATTCCTGGATAGTGGAAATGTGCAACTGGTTACCATGGGTAATGCTACCTGTGTGCTGCAGAGGTTTGTATGTCTACAAATCTGTCAAGAGTTTCTATTAAAGACATTTTTCCAAAGAATGGAAGTGAAAAAGTGAGATTTGTTCGTGAGCCAATCACCACTGTCACGCATACATGTATGTGTCTATTTAAACCATTTTCTGTGTGTGTGATTCCCTGTGTGCCTTTGTGCAGTATTTCAGCCACAATGTTGACATGTCGGACACCTCCTCAGCCATCACCGTCCCAACACAAGGTTCAGCTGCACATTGATGGAGTGATTCGTGAGGCTCCTGTCAGCTACACCTACAACGAGAACCCACACATCTCCAGCGTCCAGCCCAAGCATTCCTTCATCAGGTCAGCCCTGCAGCCGTCATTTACATTTAGTCATTTTGCAGACGCTTTTATCCAACGCAGAACAATTGGGGAATACATAAAGCGACTTTCTTTAAGAGGCAAACAGCTACTTTAAATGTAGTTGAAGTTGGGGTATAACTGCAAGAGTAAATCAGTGTGCATTTAACAGCAAGTTCTTCTGTTTTGTGCATGTGTCCACAGCGGAGGAAGCACAGTGACAGTCAATGGTTTCTACCTCCACTCAGCCCTCCAACCTCAGATGGTTCTCACTGCCGCCACAGAGGGCAAAGTCTTCCAAGTGGTGAGTCTAGATGACCCACACAGAGTGTCGAGACATTAAATACCTCCTCTACCATGTCACAGGCATGCTATTATCATTAACCCCACTGAATAAAAAAGCAGATATGAGAAATAAAAGAAGCAATGTTTCAAAATTGCAGTTGTGAAGAGGAAATGGAAAAATCACACACAATGTTCTTGATTTGATTACATTTACATTTAGTCATTTAGCAGACGCTTTTATCCAAAGCGACTCACAAATGAGGACAATGGAAGAAATCAAAATCAACAAAAGAGCAATGATATACAAGAGAAATATAACGTTCTCAGTTAGCTTAACGAAGTACATGTAGCAAGGTTTTTAAAATCATATGATAAATTAAAAGAAAACGAAAAAATAAAATAAAATAAAAAGAATAGAGATAAAAAAAGAATAGATCAAAGGTCTGAGTATTTCACAATCTGCTCAGTTACTGGGGTTTTCACGCACAGTCATTTCTAGGGTTTACAAAGAATGGTGTGAAAAGGGAAAAACATCCAGTATGCGGCAGTCCTGTGGGTGAAAATGCCTTGTTGATGCTAGAAGTCAGAGGAGAATGGGCCGACTGATTCAAGCTGATAGAAGAGCAACTTTGACTGAAATAACCACTCGTTACAACCGAGGTATGCAGCAAAGCATGTGTGAAGCCACAACACGCACAACCTTGAGGTGGATGGGCTACAACAGCAGAAGACCCCAACGGGTACCACTCATCTCCACTACAAATAGGAAAGAGAGGCTACAATTCGCACGAGCTCACCAAAATTGGACAGTTGAAGACTGGAAAAATGTTGCCTGGTCTGATGAGTCTCGATTTCTGTTGAGACATTCAGATGGTAGAGTCAGAATTTGGCGGAAACAGAATGAGAACATGGATCCATCATGCCTTGTTACCACTGTGCAGGCTGGTGGTGGTGGTGGTGTAATAGTGTGGGGGATGTTTTCTTGGCACACTTTAGGCCTCTTAGTGCCAATTGGGCATCATTTAAATGCCACGGCCTACCTGAGCGTTGTTTCTGACCGTGTCCATCCCTTTATGACCACCATGTACCATCCTCCGATTGCTACTTCCAGCAGGATAATGCACCATGTCACAAGCTTGAATCATTTCAAATTGGATTCTTGAACATGACAATGAGTTCACTGTACTAAAATGCCCCCCACAGTCCCCAGATCTCAACCCAATAGAGCATCTTTGGGATGTGGTGGAATGGGAGCTTCGTGCCCTGGATGTGCATCCCACAAATCTCCATCAACTGCAAGATGCTATCCTATCAATACTGGCCAACATTTCTAAAGAATGCTTTCAGCACCTTGTTGAATCAAAGCCACGTAAAATTAAGGCAGTTCTGAAGGTGAAGGGGTCAGACACAGTATTAGTGTGGTGTTCCTAATAATTCTTTAGGTGAGTGTAAAATGAGTGTTATTGTTCATCTACCAGAGTTTCTTTATTAATTTGAAACTCCAAATTTGTTTGTAAATTATTTATTCATTTGCTTTGTATATGCATCTCATTTTTCATCTGACTAAGTTTCTTCATCTATTTGGCAACAGTATGGTTTCTAGTTTTTAAATTGTAATGTATCTTATTTTTGGTCTATCCAAGTCTCTTCATCCATTTGGAAACACTTCCACACCTCATCTCCTGAGAGCTGTGGTTGACCTGATCTGCTTCTCTCTCAATGGAACCAGACAAATACTGATTTACACACAGTTTGACCTTATCTGATTTCTGTGGGGGTGGAGTGTGGTCGTGCAGTGGTACAGTACATGCGAACAATGCTATCTAATCTTAAGCATACAAGTCCCGTCATACTCCAGAATGGGGCTCATTCTTACTCACATCATCATTTTGATTGTACCTCTTCATTTCCACTCAGCTTAAAAGTTTCCCTCCTCAAACATCAGGGTACTGAAGGTAAATATCTCACTGATTTGTCTCAAAGATCAAATATTTTGTACTTAGTACCAAGTAGGCTATTTTAAATGACGCACTTTACGTTTGTCAAGGATTTTGAGTTCACTTGAAAGAAAAATATTTCCGCCTTTTGAATAGAGACTGCTTGAAACACAGGCTTGAAACTTGTGTAAAACAGACTCTTTTCAAATGATTTAAGATGGTTCTGCAGCTGTCAGCCTGTAAATTCTTCTTTATAAACAGTGGGGGCCGGGACAATATTCTTGTCCTAATTTGTGAAGCACAAGAGGTTTATTGTTTTTTCCCTCTCACTTTTATTGGGGAGCATTGTGGTGGAATACTTCCTGTCTTCTGTCAGCTTTTTTCTCAGTCACACGGACTACGGCTGTGTAACCCGAGTCGAGCTGTCATCTGTTATGCTGAGGTTCGATCAACGATGGCGGAAACAGAAACGTGGTCAGTAGCTCAGGTTTCTTCCGGGCTGCATTCACAGTCTAGCTGCTGACAAGCCTGAAATGAAAGAAAAGCGAACACTGATCTCAATTCTCCAGGACACTGTGAATCCTTCCATCAGTTGCATTTCACTTCCTCTTGCAATCAAGCTCTGCCGGCAAAAAAAAAGGAGCGTTAAGAACCAAGGCAAATTGTGGTGGCTCAGGAAAAATGGATGAAATCTCAAGAGCATTCTTGAATATCTGCTTCTGAGATCTCTGCTAAATCTGGGGATCAGCCAATCTCGCCTTTCCCACCAACATGAAAAGCATTTTTACAGGCTGCTGCTTGTCGCTGGCGATTGGCACTGTCCAGGAGCGAACCTGAGAGGGGTTCTATTTGTTTAGGGGTATGGCATCTTCATGGCCAAGATTTCTAGATGTTTCTAACCATGTTCAAGTTTTACTTTGTCCTAGACTTGCCTGTGGGAAGTGAGGGGTGTTAACAGGACTCTAACCTGCTCCAGACACCACACTGGGGTTTCTAGCAAGAACAACACCTGTTTTTGGGATTCAAAGGGGGTCATTTTCATGCCAGATCCCTCTCAATGCACACCAAAGTCTGGTTTTCTCATCTTAGTATGCTCTTACTGACACCTTACTCCATTTTGCCTCATAATATCCTGAAAGTTACCATTCCTTCCTTATCTTTACCCTCTTTAAAAGTTCACATCGAAAGGAACCATCAACAACGGTTATATCAGAGCTGAAACTCTGAAAAAGAATTTCCCATCTAAACCCTGCAGTAAAACATCACTTTAACTCCCGATGAGAATATCTATTCCCCAAACACCAATTTGAAGTGTTTTCGGTGTCTCCCATCATCCTTTGGCTGCTTTCTTTAGCAGCTGTTGTCCAACCGCCCTTTAAGCCCTTTGAGATACTTGATCCATTCTAAACAATTAAACGTTGTGTTTGTTGAGGAGCACACCAAGCCAAGCTGCTTTACAACTATTTGACTAGTCTCAGCAGATAAGACCTCGGATCTCTAAATATGCAAAGAGTTGCTAGTCAAATATACAAGGTATGGACTTTTTCATAGTTTGCTGGCCTCAGTGATGATGCTTAGGAGCTGTATTTTTGTTTCCCATCTGGAATATTTCGCAACACAGAACATGGGTGAAGGGAAGATGTTGACAGGGAAGATATTGCCTACAGTGAGTAATAGCAATCAGTTTTTGGTTAAAAAGTTATTTATCTTCATGCATTCTCTCTAAATTTGTTTCAGAGTCTGATCTTTATGCAAGCTCCCAGGTCGTGGCCTTAATTGCCTTTTTGGCAATATGAAACATCAATCGCTTTTATGAGATTAAAAATATTCACTGGGACCTAAACTGTATTTAGGATTTAACTCACTTATGTGAAGTCAGAATTACTTTAAGTTGTTTTTAAGACTCTAGAGCATTGTAAACCTGCCAAGTGTGCAGAGGGAGACCCAGGTTTGCTGGATAGAAGTCTTGGAGCAGAGCGACTCCGATGCCTTATGTTCATAAATAATGGCATCAAATAATTTGAATGTGTCTCTTGCTCTAGGGTCATTCTTTATGAAGTGGAACGTTCACTTGAGGACAGCTAATCAAACAGCGGTGACATGCAAATGACAGGCATGCTGTAAAATGGGCAGTTGTGGTGGTATTATAATGTGGAATGAAAATGTTGTGTGGCAAGACCTGGCAGGGCTGGAACCACAGCTGGCATGTGAAGACTTCGGGTTGTAACTCATGCATAATTGCACTTAGTCAGGTCTTCAATCTCACAAAGGCTCCTTGTCCACTGGCCTTAAAGTTTGTGATGTATGCTATGCAAGATGATGGGTCTCACATCTGGTTCATAAACGTTATATAAACCGTTTTTTCCCAGAAATTAATTCTCTTTTATTCAGCAAGTGCACATTAGAGTGATCCAAAGTGACAGTAGGGAGATGTTACAAAAGATTTCTGTTTCAAATAACTGCTATTCCTTTGAACTTTCCTGAAGAACAAAAATGTTTCAGCAAAAAATAGTAAGTTAAACAAATTATTTCAGCATCCAGTTTTGATTGCTTCTATTGTCCTCATTTGTAAGTCGCTTTGGATAAAAGCATCTGCTTAATGACTAAATGTAAATGTAATGAAAATCTTACATAATATGAAGATGCTGTGCTCCTAAACAAACTAGAGATGAAGTGATTTGGCCACACAAAAAAAACTAACATGCCTCAAAACTGACTTGGCACAATTGTAATGACAGAGATAGCTAATATTTGTGTTTGTCTTTTTCTGTGCTAGACCTGCAGTCATGATGAGGATAAGCGAAATATCCTTTGTATCACACCCTCCCTGAAAGGCCTCAGTGTTCAGCCTCCAGTTGCCACAAAAATGACCTTCGTGTTAGATGGTTTCTCCACCGATCAGTATGATCTACTGTATGTTGAAGACCCCAAGTTTGAGGAGTTTCAGAAGCCCACAGTTACACCGAGAGGCAACAAGAGCATTCTGGAGATTAAGGTGAGACGCGCATATGCAGAGTGATTCACATTGCTCATTGAGTTGGAAGGAAACAAAACAGGAAGTTTAGTTTGTTTCCCATCGTGCAGCTCCATCTTTCACATTGTTCTTGTCCCCTGAAGGTTACAGCCTCTGACACATTGACTGTGAGATCCTTTGCCCTGGTGAGGGTAGGCTGGTGAAAAAACCCCAGCATTTTTAACAATGAAATATAAGAGTAGACTTTTTTTTTCCTGAAACTGCCACTCAATAGTCAAACGCAGCTGTTGTGAAGAGGAGGGGTGAGAGGGGTCGCGTGAGATTCTGCTTTTTCTTCCCATGCGAGACCTCAGCATCAAATCCCTCTGTACCCCTCTCGGGACTTAGATATGCACACACAGACACACTAAGCGTTGTGTACCGCTCAGTCTCATTTAAAGCCACTATATATATTCAATAATGGGCACAACAGCAGGCTCAGTTTAGCTTAATTGTCATTAAACTGCCCTATCACTCAGATCATGCACTTTCATTCCCATGCAGTCTGTTTGTTTAGATTTTGCAGCTTGATACTTAAGGCCTTCATTAGGGAAATAAAATTGCACTTGGCAGCAATGCTGGCGCTCAAGGGGTTTATCAAAATGTCAGAGATTGTGAGTGTTACTGCAAAAGGAGAGTTTGCCTGGAAGTTAGCTTTTTTTTGTTTGTGGTAATTTTTTATGAGTGTTTTTTAATTATTATTTTATTTATACAAAATCATATGATTTAAAATCTAATCATTTATTTATCAATGTATCATTTATTATATTTTACACACAAACACACACACACACACACACACACACACACACACACATATATATATATATATATATATATATATATAGGTGCTGTTAAATAATTAATTACAATTAATCGCATCCAAAATAAATGTTTTGTTTACATGATATATATGTGTGTACTGTGTATACTTAATATATATATATATATATATATATATATATATATATATATATATATATAAATACACACATGTAAAGCCGGTCCTGTGATTAGTAGTAAATCATCATCAGCTGCTTTCAGATTGAGCAGCATTCACTGCACAGAGCCTATGGCTGACAAGCAAGGTGTAATCGAGTTCGAAATCGAACGCGATTACTCTGCCATTATGAACCTGATATTGCCTAATTGTCAGTGAACTACGGCTCTGCGTAGTGTATACCACTCATCCTGGAAGCAGATGGTGATGATTTACTACTAATCACAGGACCGGCTTTACTGATGAGATGCGCATGACAATCGCATGCGATTAATTGCACAGCCCTATTATATATGAAATAATTTATATGAATATAAATATATACATGTAAATGTTTTCAAAATATATGCTGTATGTGTGTGCCTTTTATATATACATAATAAATATACAAAATACTCACACATATATTATGTAAACAAAAACTTTTATTTTGGATGCGATTGCTAAAGTGAAAAGTTGATGTGACTTTTACATTTCAGGTTTACTTTTGGTCTGACTTTTGGACCCCGCTCAATCCCATGTAGATCGACTGCTGATTAAAAAAAAAATTCTGGAGATTATCATTGCTTTTTAAAATGCCTGAATGTGTCATGCCCACTTTATATATCACGGTTCTGGCAGATGCTGATTATCTAAAACAAACCCCATATTTTTACGTAGTGATCATTTGCTTTTTGTGAATGGCTGTGATCTCCTTAGGGAGCTGGGTCTTAAGTGTAAGTGTATGTGTGTCTGTTCGCATTGGATCTCAGGCTGGCCGGTGTTGTATGGTAACAGGTGCAAGAGTGGAGTGTGTCCAATCTGTAAAGCCCAGGCTGTCATGTGAGGAATGCGATCGCTGTCTTTATTGCCTTCTGCTCCGCTCTGTACACCAGAGCTGGCTGGGTTTAGAGGGGTAGACGCTGCACAATCTATACGCCCCATATACACACTCAATCATGGGGCAATTTAAAGACAGCAATTTAAACCTTTCTTCTTCTGTCATTTCCCCCTGTAGGTACCCCCTGTGAATCAGGAGGCGGTGAAAAATGGCGAGGTGCTGAGAGTTTCGAACCGGACCTGTGAGAGCGTCACTTTGGTGGGCAACACGCTCGAATGCACCGTACCCATGGAGCTCCAGTCCGCCGCCAAAGAGCTGGAGGTGGAGGTACGAGACTCTTTCATTCTCTCCTCCACTTCAGACCACTCCTGTCCAGACCGGCCTGCATAAGAGCCACTCGTCAGCCAGCCAGCAGACTCTCAAAGTACCAAACAGGAGCTATTTCTGATCTTAGCAAAGGCCTCTGGGTTGCCAAATCATGATGGTTTCCAGATTAGCTCCTGAACACATATTCCTCTTGGAAATGAGGATTAGTTTCATTTCCTCAAAGGTGTTCATGTTGTAATTTATATATATCAGGCTCCACCTGATAAGATGCCATCCTTGTATTTCCTTTCTGGTCACCATTTGCTCAACAAGAGCATTAAAGACATTTCTGTCCCCCATTCTGGCCCCAGACAGTCTGATATGATTGGTGCAAAGATCAAGGAGACGTTGGCCTCAGCATAAAGTGCTTATCTGTCGGGGAGAGACGGACAGGGTGCGTGTGACACAATGCTCTAATCTGACCCCATCACTATACGGTGTGGTAAAACTCATCTCAGCCCAAACTCAATAATACTGCACCACATAAGAGAGGCTCTATCTCTGATCCAATTTCCCCTCCTGCCTGCAGTGGATATGTGTGTTTCATTTTGCCATGCTGCTTTATGACCAGCGGAGCCCTCTCTCTGATCGTAAACGCTCCCTGAGGATGTTTCTAGATGGATTGTTGTGATGTTGGAGGTTCAAATGTAAACACTTCGCCGCTTATGAAATCTGAAACAAATGTACCACAGATGTGATGGCATGGAGATTTCCTGCTTGTAGTTTTGCATGTGGGCTTGCCTTTATCTGTGATTTATATTTTCTTCTAATATTTCTGCCAATTATGCCAACAGTTGCTAAAAGGAATTTACTAAAAGAGGATGCTTAAAAATATAATTTGTTTTGTATAATGTATTTATTATTTAAAATAGTTATATAAAAAAATCAATATAGTTGAAAAATGGTCACTGATATTTACTGAAAATGCCTTGAAGTAATTTGTATAAAATGTATTAAGTTATCTTTAGGATATGGCTTAAAATACTCTCAAAATAATTGTACAAATATTTAATTAAAAAAATCAATACTGTAGCAAAATTAGATCATTCTGTCCATTTGGTCACTGATTTTGACTGAAAATAACGAAGTAATTTGTGTATCTATTGTAGTGGAAGCAGGCCACATCATCTGTGATCCTAGGTCGAGTGGTATTGGCTCAAGACCAGGACTACAAGATTCTGATCACAGGAGGAGTGTGTGTGTCCATCCTTCTACTGCTCCTGATCGCAGTCTTTGTTTGGATCAAAAGAAAAAAGCATATTGATGGTATGTGACTTTGCGTTTTCTTGTGCAGCTTTTAATGTATGTGTGCTTTATATAAGCTATTGGCTTCTTTGATGTCTCTGGTGGCTTTTCAAGTTAAATAAGCAACACTTTGATGTTCCACATCATTTGTATAACTAAAGAGCATTTACATAAAAAATAAAATAAAATAAAATCCAAGCTGGAAGACTTTATAAGTCAAATCAAGTTTTGGATGTCTGCCCTACAAAAAAAAAAAAAAATCTTGTTTTCCAGAAAGATATCCTAAACCTAAAAATAAAAGTATATGAATTTACTTTATGCAAATAAAAAATATATATAGGATTTGTTTATATATTTATTTTGGCATAACATTGTGCATAAATCTTACAAAAAAAAAAACATTTTTATTCTCTAGAAACAAGTTTACAGTTTTAAATTGATCTTGCTTTAAGGATTTTTATGTATTTTTATGACAACAACTGTTCAACAAAAATCCAGATTAAAAAACAAATATTATTATTATTAGATTTTTTGCACTAATAGCATAGCATGCTTTATGTTCAGAGGTCACAATAGTTATTCCAGCATTGAACTCGTCTGATGGTTGTTTAACTGAATTTGAATGGAATGAGTGCTTGAGATAAAGAAAGAAAGCTGTTTCTGGGTTGTTTGTGGGAGTTGACACTGCTGAAGTCTGTGGTGGAGCGATCTGTCCCTTTTTTCTCTCACCTGTCCTTGGTCTCTCTCTCTCTCTCTCTCACCCTCTGTCTCTCTCTGGTTGTAGATTTAGCTAAGGCTATGGTTTGGTATGACGGCCGGGCTCACATTCCGCACTTGGACATGTTGGCAAACGCGAGGAGTGTCAGTCCGACTAATGAAATGGTCTCTCACGAGTCGGTGGACTATAGAACCACTTTGCTTGAGGGTATGTTTTCACGCTTCGCTGCCTCTCGCTCAAAACACACCACTGGTGGAGGTTTGCCTTCTCTGCTGATCTCAGACCAGCTTGGACTGGTCTTAGATCATTGCTGACAGGCAACTTTTTTCCAGTTCTCCAAACACATACACTTTCTGACCTTACTCTCCGCTCTCTCTCTCTGAAGACATTGCATGCTCTCCTGCTTTGCCTCTGCCTCCTTTTTTCGTCTGAAAAGATGAAAAAAATCCCCTCTCATCTGTGTTGCTGGGTTTAGAATTTCCTAACCTCTTTGTAGTTGGTGTAATGACTTTGCCTCCCAGACTTTCCCTGCTTTGTTCAGGTGACCCCAGGCCTCGGAGAACAAGTCATTGACTTTTGACCTCTCGACCCCATTGCCTTGCAGACCAAAACTTACCTCTGTCTCAGGCCGAGTCCTGTCGGCCTCATCTCTATGCTCATGCCCATGTGGATCTGTCCCCAATGCTCGGGCCGATGGAAGGGGACCTGGCGTCTCCTCTGTTGCCCTCTAATGCACCTATAGACCTGGGCAGCCTCCATCCAGAGCTGCTGAAGGAAGTGCAGCACGTGGTCATCGCCCGGGAAGATCTGCTCCTACATGTGAATGAGATCATCGGGAGAGGTGAGGGGACACACAAATCTGGACATTGTCATGACATGCACTACCGGTCAGATTTTTTTGATTGGTAAGGTTTTATGTTTTTTTTAAAAGTATATTTTTCTCACCAAGGCTGCATTTTTTTGATAAAAAATATAATTAAAACAATAATATTGTAAAATATTATTACATAACAATGGTTTTCTGTATTTGAATATATTTTTAAGAAGTCTTTGGTCTTCAGTTTCACATGATCCTTCAGAAATCATTCTAATATGCTGAATGGGTGGACCAAAAAACAGTCCGCCACAGACTTCGCCTGTGGATTTTTTTTTTTTTGCGACTAATAAAATTTATTTAAAGCCTCTTCGGGTCGACTAATGATTAGTTGACTATTAGGAGGCAGCACTATGTTTAAAAAAAATACATAAGACAAGACATTATAGCGAGGTCAGCTGTCTCTTTGTCATCAGTGAGTCTCGGTTAAAAAATACACAATTTAAACTAGACTTTTTCCTTTACCTTGGACACACTTTTTTTGTCATTGACCCAAAGTGTAGTCTCTTTGTACTGTTACTGTAACTTGCAAACATATTTGGAAACAAAGACTTGCCAAAAAACTGCATTACAAGAAATTCAATATCTCAAATGAGGGATTTAGCAGAGTGAATCAGTTTCAGACGTGGTTAAAGTTAATCAGGTTAAACGGTGACAATCAGCCCGGCAGGTTGGACATTTGAACATTAAATTGCCGTCTTCTCATTGTACTCCAGTAGTGGGGGTGTGAGTGTGTGTATCAGATTCACTGTCTCCAGTCCTGCCCAAACCCCTGCACAATACTCCTAAAACCCACCACCCCTGTGGGAAAACCAAGTCCTGTGTGTCTCTGTGTGTGTGTGTGTGTGTGTGTATGTGTGTGTGCCTGTGTTTGTGCATGTGACACAATGCGATTTATAGACCAAGAAGGAAGAGGCTGTGCGTGTATGCGAGTATGTTGGGGTGCTCGGGGTGGCATGTGTGGTGATTTGTTCCCGTGTTAAATTCCAGGCTCATTGTTGGTCCGTCTCAGGGCTCTGTGCCAGTAATCCGACTCTGCTGCCATCTGGGAAGACGTGATAGCGGAGCTGGAGAGAGATTACAGCACTCCACGCTTTATTATTTCAACACAACACCCCAACTCTTTCTTGCCCTCTATTCTCCATGCCCTCATTAGAAAGACTACCCTGCCCAGACACTTGTAATTGATAAATCTTTCAGTTACACACCACACTGCACTCCAGACGCCTTGTTTGAGTTTGTATTTCACAGTATTCTCACAATTATTTTTTTATGTGTCTGTCTCACTATTGCTATAGCTTATTATACATACAGTAGGGTCAGATTTCAATAAAGCACTAATTATTAAACTTTGCCATGCAACTCGTTGAACATTATTTGTGCAACCGATATGAATTACTCTGTACATCAAATCTTGGGGATTGGAAAGAAAAATTAGAGTTCCCATTTTTACATTTTCAAGCTACAGGTGCATCTCAATAAATTAGAATGTTGTGGAAAAGTTCATTTATTTCAACTCAAATTGTGAAACTCGTGGATTAAATAAATTCATTGCACACAGACTGAAGTAGTTTAAGTCTTTGGTTCTTTTAATTGTGAAGATTTTGGCTCACATTTAACAAAAAATCTCAAAAATTAGAATACTTCTTAAGACAAAAAAAAACAAACATTTTTAGTGAATTGTTGCCCTTCTGGAATGTATGTTCATTTACTATACATGTACTGAATACTTGGTAGGGGCTTTTGGTTTAATTACTGCCTCAATTCAGCCTGGCATGGAGGTGATCAGTTTGTGGCACTGCTGAGGTGGTGGAAGCCCAGGTTTCTTTGACAGTGACCTTAAGCTCATCTGCATTCTTTGGTCTCTTGTTTCTCATCTTCCTCTTGACAATATCCCATAGTTTCTCTATGGGGTTCAGGTCTGGTGCATTTGCTGGCCAGTCAAGCACACCAACACCAGGGTCATTTTACCAACTTTTGGTGCTTTTGGCAGTGTGGGCAGGTGCCAAATCCTGCTGAAAAATGAAATCAGCATCTTCAAAAAACTGGTCAGCAAATGGAAGCATGAATTGCTCCAAAATGTCTTTGTAAACGGGTGCAATGACTTTGGTCACTTTTGGACTTTGTTTCAAAAAACACAATGTACCAACACCAGTAGATGACACCCCTGTAGATTATGCACCCCTAATCATCACAGACTGTGGAATCTTAACAATGGACATCAAGCAACTTAGGCTCTGAGCTTCTCCAACCTTCCTCCAGACTCTTGGACCTTGGTTTCCAAATGAAATTCAAAACTTGCTTTCATCTGAAAAGAGGAGTTTGGACAACTGGGCAACAGTCCAGTTCTTCTTCTCCTTAGCCCAGGTAAGACGCCTCTGACATTGTCTGTGGTTCAGCAAATTCCTTGACACGTCTCTGTGTGGTTGCTCTTGATGCCTTGACCCCAGCCTCAATCCTTTCCTTGTGAAGTTCACTTAAATTCTTGAATCGATTTTACTTGACAATCCTCATAAGGCTGTGGTTCTCTCGGTTGGTTCTGCAACTTGTCTTCCACACTTTTTCCTTCCATTCAACTTTCTGTTAACATGCTTGAATACAGCACTCTGTGAACATCCAGCTTCTTTGGCAATGAATGTTTGTGGCTTACCCTCCTTGTGAAGGGTGTCAATGATTGTTTTCTGGACAACTGTCAGATCAGCAGTCTTCCCCATAATTGTGTAGCCTAGTGAACCAAACTGAGAGACAATTTTGAAGGCTCGGGAAATCTTTGAAGGTATTTTGGGTTGATTAGCTGATTGGCATGTCACCATATTCTAATTTTGTTTTGTTTTGTTTTTGTTAAATATGAGCCAAAATCATCAAAATAAAAAGAACAAAAGACTTAAACTACTTCAGTCTGTGTGCACTGATTTTATTTAATACACAAGTTTCACAATTTGAGTTGAATCAATGATATAAATGATTTTTTTCCACGACATTCTATTGAAAAAGTTTTTGAACTAAGTGTCTTATGTTCATCAAGGCTGCATTTACTTGATCAAAAAGTATCAAAAAGTTACAATATAGTGAATAAAATATTACATTTACACTTCAGAAATCATTCTAATATGCTGATTTGCTGATCAAAATCAAAAATATTTGTAATTGTTTTTTTGTTTTTTTGTTTTTTTTGATGAATGGATAGGGAAAAAATGCATTTATTTTAAATAGAAATATATTATTAATGTATTTACTGTTCACATGTTATTAAATTGACTGTAATGTATAACCAGCAATGCAAGTTTGAGTCTGGCTTGCAACATTTCCAAAAAAGCAAATGTACAATGGAAAATGGTACTGAATTGAACTTAAATGAACCTCATACTTATGTCACTTCCTGTAATTAAGAAAGTATCATACTGTGTGAGACAGGGAGACTCAGAGGGAGAAAGTTTATGACCAACATATCAATTGTAGTCCCAACACAATATATTCACACTCCATTGTTTTTGCTTTTGGACTGATGTGATATGCACCTGCTATGCCCACACTCTGCTCTGGCATGAAGCGCTTTGATAGATTGATGTGCTAATAATCTCTGCATCTTTTCCTGTCTTTGTGTGCGCCAGGGCACTTTGGCTGTGTGTTCCATGGAACCCTACTCGAACCAGATGGCCAGAAGCAGCACTGCGCTGTCAAGTCCTTAAACCGTGAGTTTGACAACATGAGTGTTGAGGTGGTACAGTTGCAAGCACAGAGAGCTGAAGCTCTAATGTTACTGGATGAACCACATTCAATCATATTCATGAGGGTTTAAGGCACTCGTGGTGCCTAACACCCCTTAAACATGGTAAAACTGCTATAACCTGGTACTGAGTGGCCCGAACTGCCTAAAAATCACTGAAACTATTAAATCCTACAGAAAATCTTAAAATACATTTAGGATCCCCTCTAGTCTACATAATTATTCTACCCATAAAGTATGAATCCATTCTGAACACAGTTTGACATTTCTTTACTGAAGTATGACATATGACTGTTGAGGCTGTTTTAATATGGCCTTGTGATGAAGATGATGATGATGAATGCAGCCATATCGCAGCCATATCGCATTAGAGATGCCTCTAATCACGTCATGTCACTGAGAGCTTTTAGATTTATGACCCCAGCTTTGATTTCCTGTCTCAGTTTTCAACAGGAACTGTTATTTAACTAGATTTTCAATGCATAATGTTTTACATAATCTTTTTGACAAAGGAGTGTTTTTGTTGTGCATTTCAGTTTTTACTGATATTTTTTATTATTCTTTTATTTTTATTTTTATATTTTTCTTTTTCATTTTAGTAAAAGTTGTCATTTTATGTGTATGTTTTTGAAATGTTAATTTTATGTAGTTTTTTGTCTTTAAAAAATGTCTATATAGTTTTTATTCATTTCGATTTAATTCCAGTTATTTTAGTACATCAAGGCAAAATAAATAAAACTAGCTGAAATAAAATATATATTAAAATGTTTTATTTCATTTATTTCATTTTGTTTCCGTGTTTTTGGTAAACTGTGATAACCCTGGTGCATTCATATATTAATTGCAGCAAAGAATCATAAAATTGTTATGAATAAATAATGAAGAATTGATTGACTACTGTAGAGCTGTTCCCAGATCAGTGTTAATCTTTTGAGGATCCTAGGATACTCTGACAGCAGTCAGTATAGCGTAGGATGCATCATCGCTCAGGATCAGTCTGCTGTAAGACATGTACACACAGGCCTTTTCTTTTTAGTGTACCCATAAGCCTCTCTTTCTCTTAGTGAAAGGTTAAACATCTGTTTAATCTCCTCAAAATGTGAACGCTCCACCAACAAGATTAAGGGAGGCGCAGCTAAAATGGCAGGACCAACAGAATCTCAGAGCTCAGCTAGTAACGGTGCGGTCATGTCACAGCGGATTAAGTCTCCGCTCCGAAACCTCCCGGCTGAAATATCAGGCTGTGTGTGATAAAACACTTGATAGTGTTGGGGATAATTTATTAGTCGTGGTGAATGGTTCACTGACAATTTGGCAGGTTTATTGCCATCTCAGAAAACGTATAGCAGGATAGATTTTAAAAGAGTCATTTTGCATGTGTAAATCTAAGCTGGGGGTGATACCAAAAACCATTGTGGTGATCTTTGAAGTTCTGTTATTGTGCATTTGTGTGGCAGGAATCACCGATATAGAAGAGGTGTCCCAGTTTCTGAAGGAGGGCATCATCATGAAAGATTTCAGCCATCCTAATGTACTCTCTCTGCTGGGAATCTGCCTGCCCAGCGAAGGCTCGCCTCTCGTCGTGTTGCCGTACATGAAGCATGGAGATCTGCGCAACTTCATCAGAGATGAAGCTCACGTATGTGGTGGCAGCATCATAGGTCCAGCTTTACTAACAGCTTGCACCAGCGCAAACCATCTTTAGCCATTAAAATAGTACTGTCAGGATTCACTAAAGATGCTCGCTAAAGAATTAGCACTGAAAAGGCGTGGACATAGTTATTTTTGCACCTGAACTCATTGACTATGCATTTGTAGGAGTTTCCCTGATGCAAAATTTATGGGAGGAGAGTATTAAAATGAATAATGCAATGCGATTTACTAACATTTTCATTTATCAAGTTACTGGTATTTGCGTCATTATTTAATGACATTATTTAACGCCCAAAAAAGTGTGTCCTAAGTAAATCACCTGCACTGAACACTGGCTCTGCTTATTTGCGACTATGCTAGTTTGCGCTGCACTTGGTATATTGCATTGGTCAGTATGTAAATGGGGTGTTGCGTCTGAGTTTGAAATTTGCAAATTGTCAGTAAATACCCCGCAGAGATTTCTACGCCCATCTGCGGTGTTTTGGAATCGTGCTCTGGTGCTAATTTGACCTGTTTAGTAAATCTGGCACTTAACTCTTCCCCTACCATTGACAAATTATCTCGTCTTTTAGAAGACAACGCTACCCCACCAAAGACAAGTTTTTACAGCTTTTCGTGTTTTCACTGTTATACACTAGGGGGTGCTATTACACATCTTCTGAACGAGTACAAAACCTCCCGAACAAAAACACACGTGAACATACATTTTGATTATCGTACTGAAAATTATCCAGATGTAGTTTCTGATAAAAATATTATTTTCTCACCTTTTTTGCTAAAAACTATACATTTTTATGAAACCTACCTATTATATTCAAGTGTTGATTAAAAAAAGAATGCTTTAAGCTAGAATAAAACTGAAACAAGGCTCTGAACTTTATTTTGGTGTATTGCATATTGCAAATGCTGGTGGAGAAAGAGTTAATGTCTTTCCATACAACTTCAGTGTCTGTAGCTCCATAGCTATTAAAAACATAATAAAGATGATAAAACTGAAATTAAACAGGTGGAAGTGCCTTGTGTTGTTTTTATCGTTATTGTTTTTAAATGGAGTGCTTGTTTTGGTTCCCACAGAACCCCACAGTGAAGGACCTGATGGGTTTCGGGCTGCAGGTGGCCAAAGGAATGGAATATCTCGCCAGCAAGAAGTTTGTACACAGAGACCTTGCGGCCAGAAACTGCATGTGAGTTTTTCAACAAATTACCAACAGTGTTTTGAAGTATCGTACAGTATGTTCAGGGCACTTACTTTTTTGTTTAGGAGCACTCATGTTTTTAGGGGCATGTGACTTGCATTAGGGTGTTTATAGTCTTATATGTATGACTTAGATCAAATATTTGTATTCTGTACATAATATAAATATTTGGAATGTCTCTTTCAGGTTGGATGAGAGCTACACAGTAAAGGTGGCTGATTTTGGTCTGGCCAGAGACGTGTATGATAAAGAGTACTACAGCGTGCACAACAAGCACGGGGTCAAGCTGCCCGTCAAATGGATGGCATTAGAAAGTCTGCAGACACATAAGTTCACCCCCAAATCTGATGTGGTGAGTATCTCAATCACAATCTCAGTTAGCTTACTGCAGTACAAAGATTTACTTGGATATTTTAGTCTGGTCCAGTTCTTCTTATGGCAGTATTTTAAAAGCTATCCAGTCTTTAAACAACTTTTGGTCTCTGGGTCACTTTTTAACTAGATTTGTGCAGAAATGTTTCTCTTTCACACTGACTCATGCATGCACACACATGTCAGGGCTCAAGGTGTGCCATGACTCATGTCCTGTTTTCGTACCTGCATTTCAAATCAAATAGATGACTACTCATGGCCACTTCAGGGAAAAATAATTTCTCAAAATTTCCCAAATACTGACCTGACTGTTCCCTAAAGTGGATTTATGAGTTCAGCTTTTCTGTGCTTTGTTTCCCTTTCTGCTGGCCTCAAACAAATGACAGTGTTGCAGCCATCCAGAGTTCACTTGTTTTGATAGGTGCTCACTTGCCCTCCTCATAACTCATGGTTTTGAATTTGATCTTCACGCAGTGGTCGTTCGGCGTGTTGCTGTGGGAACTCATGACCCGGGGCGCCCCGCCGTACTCTGATGTGAACTCCTTCGACATCACTGTCTTCCTCCTGCAAGGACGAAGACTGCTACAGCCAGAGTTCTGCCCAGATGCACTGTAAGTGCACACACACACACACACCCACATGACACACACTTGGTTCTTCATTATGACCTCCGTACTGCACTCCAAAGGGGTGCATCAACACAAGTGTAAAACAGAGAGCCATTGTTAACCACCCGCAGACTTAGTCAAGCAGTAGTAGTTCATCAAAACTCAGCTCTGCATGACTACCTGAGCTCGGCACACATCGACTCCCCACCCTGCCTGTATGATATGAGTCAACCACCAAACATTCTTCACACACTGCCATCTAATATCCAGCCACGGATCTGAATAGAGATATGTGGGTCATCACTCCCTTCAAAGAGCCAGTCCTCCCAGGTTTTCATGCCTCTGCTCAGCAGACTATTGCAGGACAAACAATGGAAAGTCATTCTGAAATGCGTTGAAAGTTTGCACCGAAGGTTATAAATTTCAAGGCAAAGGTGTCTTGAACTGCCAAAGCAAACAGCTGGGATGGAAAGTTGAGAAGTAGAATGACTTACACTTGTGATTCTTAGCTCAAAATGAATCAAGATTAACTGACAAATAAACAGAAATATTTTAAACTTTTCAAAAGTTTGGGGTCAGTATGTTTTTTATATAAATTGTATTTTAATAAATATAATCAATATTTGATGTGTATATGTGTGTGTGTGTGTGTAAAATTAAATATATGTTTATTTATATAAAATAAATTATTTTATGCAGCAAGGAACCATTAAATTGATCAAAAGTGAATTGTAAATACTTTAGTGTTGTTACAAAATTAAATACAAAAACTAAACTAAATGTACCAGTAAAATAAAAATAAATAAAAAAAAATCTAAAAAAATAGAGACATTTAAAAAACTATTTAATTCATGTTTAAAATATAAATGTTATGAAATAATATATATATTTACCTAATTTTTAAAGGCACCTATTAAATTTAAACAAATAATATTTAGTTTATATTAATGCAGGGTGGGGCTTCATTATATCCAGGGGGATTTTATTAGATTGTTTCTAATTGTATAAATGAACCCCTAATGTTAAAGTATTTTGCTTCTGTTAATGCCATGAACATTAAATAATTAATGACATTTGAAACTTTTTTTCCTTGGAAAAATGTGTGCAGATGAATCCTGCACAATAAGTACTTTTATAAAAAATTTAGATTTTCCTAACATTTTACTCTTTTCTTTGTAGATATAATGTCATGATTGAGTGTTGGCACCCTAAACCCGAGCGCCGGCCCACCTTCTCAGAGCTCGTGTCCCGCATCGCTACCATCTTCTCCAGCTTCAGCGGCGAGCACTACATCCTGCTTAACACCACCTACGTCAACATCGATAAGATGACGCCCTACCCCTCTCTCATCTCCTCTCAGAGTAACCTGGACCGTGACTGCTGCACCTGAGAGACACACACACCAGACAGAGGGAGGGAGAGAGAGAGATAGGAGAACAACCAAAAAGCCATTGCTGTTCATGAAAGACAATGGACTGGCTCTTTCATCATTAAAGCAGGAAGAAAGCGGCTCAAGGACACTGTGAAAGACTTGAAAGGCACGGACACTCCCTTAATCGCTGTAAATAGATTATGATGAGCCGTGACCTGTTGAGTTAAGGTTCTCCAGTCGAGCATGAGATGGTCCTGATCTCCTGGGACATTTCATCTCTAGGGTTGCATTTTGATGATTCTTGCAGTTTGTGACCATCTGATTCATTCATGCTGTTGGCAGATGCTTTCAAACGACTTCAAGATGTCCCAACATGTGTTCTCCAACGTTACCTGAGCATACGTTGACCAAATCATTTTCTGTGAAAAGTGTAATAAAACGTTGTGCATGCCTTCATACTATGAACTGAGTGCAGCATAATGAAGTTTTCAGGAGAACACTGGACTCACCTGATGTTTGAGGATGTCTTGAGGAACTTGGACTCGGTCGGAGGCCTGTTCGTCTGATTCAGACCGATATATGAATGATCTGATTCTGTTTTGTTTACTTATGTTCAGATGATTGTTTTCTGTCCTGGCCATTTGAATCTTTCTGACAAGATTTATTCTGTAGTTCTATATTTTTATATAATCTGCTTAAAGTTTAGTGTCAAAGTGAACATACTACAAGGTTCACATGGAATCTGCGCAGCTTTTTCACATTTCCACAACTGATTGAGTGCATATGCTACACGTGCATATGTCTAGAGAGATATTATAAATGTATGCTTTTTATATTTAATATCTATTTTAATTATTACAAGTATATATTTACATAGATAGATAGATAGAATGTACGTGTTTATAAATGTACTATATATATATATGTGTGTGTATATATATATATATATATATATATATATATATATATATACACACACACACACACATGCATATATATGTAATTCTGCATATGCATACGCAAAATATACTTTATAGAGAGAGAGAAAGAATATGTGAGACTTTGTGAACAGCAGATGCAGATTCAGTGTGGGCCTGTATGTTTCTATGTAGTGAAGATGACTATGAATGTGATTTGCCATAACGGACTACTGTATGATGTAAATAATTTGTCTCTCTATCCTTATTGTCTGACTTGCTGTGTGATACATGTGTATATATAGCCTATGAACACAGTACAATATAGACAGTTTGGTTTAATAGTTAAATGAGGTCAATCAGCATTTCATTTTATCCCTATGTGAGTAAAGTTCTAGTGTTATTGTTACAAATGATCAAAAAACAGGCTGAATCTTGATTTGTTTTGTATAACGGTTTAGGTTTCACCATTTATGAAAACCTTTCTTTTCTTTAAATGTCTTCTTAAGATTTCTATATGGAGATCCAACTCAGAAATGGTACAAATGACAATATTTCTGTCGTTCCAGTCATGATAATAAAGTTTTATTATGTGTGTCATATATGAATGAACTCTCTTTGTGCTGTATCTAGCAAATGTTGTCCTCTCTTAAGTCTCCATTTCATCAGCTCTGTTTGAACTTTGACCATGACCTTCTGATGACCCTCGATGCTCTTGACTCGACCCTCAACTGCATGCGTCTAGACAGGCTTTTTAATTTCCTCTTATGGACTCTTTTTGAAAAAGAAGCGTAACACTACCTGTCTGAAAGAGTAGTGCAGCTAAATGAATTATATTTTGATTTACAGATACCACATACAATACACATTGTCTCATAGATATTAACACTTTTTACTAGTCTGCAAAATGCTGATGAGGATTACAGCATGGCTATACCTCACACAAGAACAATTTGGTTAACATGCATTAAATGTATTCAAAAAGCAAACCTGTAGCATCACTGTAGCTTTATTAGATTCTGAACTTGGCTGTCCTTGAGGACAAATACTAAATCCCTACTCATAACTCAACACTAAATCATAAGCTAATGTGGAGGAGGATATGACCTATTTGTTTTCAAAAGGCGCATTGTAAACCTCGCTTTATGTAGAATGACTAGAGTGCCACCTTCTGGACGAGTTACAATAGCTTGCCAGGAGAACAACTTCTCTTTGACTGTGGCCCATTGTTTCAGGATTATGAATCACTTTAGGTAAAAATAAATTACCTTGGGCCTTCATTGAAGGAATTAAGACAAGTTACACAAGCAGTGAGGTAGTTTCTTGAATAATATCGCTCGCGGGTATTACACAAACGGACGGAAAATCCGCGCCAGTATGACGTTCTGTCTCAGCTCCAGAACGACCAGCACTGGGAGTTTAAAATCATCCTGAGATGACAGTTATGAGCCACTTACAACACAGTAGTACATTCCATCTAATATTACATATCTAAAAGTGCTAATGTTAATAAAACAGGTTGGGTCACGTTTTGCCTATATTCTGGGGACCCTATATCCGAGTACGAAAACAGCTTCTAATTTTGTTTTGGACACCACACAATAGTTCACATAAGAAACAGGCATGTATGAATAGTCTAATTGCAAAAATGTAAAAAGGTTCTGTGAGGGTAACATTTTTAGACAGAGTTAGGCTATAGAAAATATCTGTCAATGAAAGTTTGTAACATTACATTTAGTCAAGCTAAAATAAAAGTTCGTATTTTTCAGACATATCTTCTGAAAACAAAATGAAGTCTAATTAAACTAAAAACTTTAAACAACAAAAAATGTAAATAGGCCTATATTTACTAGTTGGGTCATCAAAATTAATTATACAGCATAGCTCTCCATTTTATAATAGTAAAAAATAAAAATAAAAAATAAAATTTTATATCAGTGTAGTATTGCTGTTTGTTTTTATTGATATTATTAATTCAAATTAAGCCACAGATTACTTTTTTTTCATTTTAACTTTGTCTTCTTCTTTTCTTAGACTATTAATACTTATAATTATGATATTTAACAAAATCCTAATTTTATCCATCATGGATCATTCAGACTACAATAACATTTCAAGATGAATGACATAAATGATGATAAATTGTGGGCTTCCTTTTATAGTTGATGAACTACACTTCCCATAATTCCACTCGCTCTCTGAACCTGTTCTGTTTTGCTGTCATTGCTGTTGCTGCCATAGATATACATAATAATAAAGATAAAAAAAATTTGACTATTTAAACGACATTATCTAATATATTCTATGCATTCATTACATTTTATGTATTCATTTAGCTAATTTGAATGGTGGCACACATGAAGAAGGAAGGATCAAAGCTGCTGCTGTGAACCTGAGAACCCAGAGCTGGTTTGAGAGCCTCAGACTCGGAGATCAGAGTTAAAAACCTACACAGAAGCCAACTACAGAACTGACAGAGCCTTGCTGCTGGTTTTAGACAGGAGATTGATACTGGAACAGCCTGAGAGACTTTACAGTATATCAGATTCGTTGATAAAAAGAATGCATTGAAACAACTGTACTGTACAAGAAATTAACCATGCAATTTAAAGCACTTTTTAATTTTGGTAAAAGCTTTTACACACATTGTAACATACTGTACAATATGTGTATTACAGAATACACATACTACTGTTTAAAAGTTTGAGGTTGGTTTGTAGGGCTGCATTTTTTAAATCAATAATTCAGTGAAAATTGTGACATTGTATATTTTTACAATTTAAAATAACTTTTTTCTATGTGAATCGGTTTTGAAAAGGTGATTTATTTGTGATGCAAAGTCATTTCTCCAGTCTCCAGTGTCACATAATCCTTTAGAAATCATTATAATATGCTGCTTTTTTTGTGGAAACCATTATTATTATTATTATTATTATTATTATTATTATTTGTTCAAAAGAACAGAATTTATTTGAAATAGAAGTATTTTGTAACCTTTTAATTGTCTTTACTGTCACTTGATACATTTCATGTGTCCTTGCTGAATTATTTATTTACACAAATTGTTAAAAAAAAAAATAATTTGCAAAATGAAGAAAAGGTAAAAAAAAAAAAGGGTTTAACTGTGAGTAGATGAGAGAAAATTGTTGATAAAATACAACATTATGTTCACAATTAATCTTGTTAGTCACATCCTACAACTACTAAGTCCTGGAGAATTTTTTTTTCAACAAATCTTGAACTTGTGTGGTTTGTGATGATCACTGGGTACTGGCATTGCAGTTCCTGGAAGTACTGATAAGTGTGTTTTATATGACTATACCTCAACCTGCAGAGGTAAAAAACAAAACAAATAATATAATGCATCTGTGAGACATACATGTTTAAGGCTATACATTTTTAACCTTGGCTGGCAGAAGGGCATGAGATTAGGGGATTGAAGATGACAAATCCTGGGATGTTTTGGCCAGTGGAGGTGGTGATCCATTGCTGATACTGTGACACACGAGTGTACACACCAGGTTCACCGGGCTGACCACAGTCATGACCTCTGCTGATGATACCAGACTGAACCCACACTGAACACTGCTGACTCACCATTGGCCCACCAGAGTCCCCCTACAGAGAGCATGTATTTCACTGACCTTTTTATACATTGTACTATTTAACATAAAACAGTGATCGGAGCAAACAGTGACTATAAAGCACATTTTTAGATGAGTAGCAATAATCGGACTGGTTCTTGTACCTGGCAGGTGTCTTTTCCTCCCTGCAGTAAACCAGCACACATCATGTTGTCTGTAATGAGGTCGGCACCCAGCAGATTATTACATTCAGAATTAATTACCACTGGAACCACAGTCTCCTGCAGAGTCCCGGGATAAGACAAATTCACTGGACACACAAACACAGTCATCAGTTTGTGATGTTAGCAGATGTGCGTGTGTGTATGTGTGTGTGTGTATGATTGTGTTACCTCCAAATGCGGTTTGTCCCCAGCCTGTGATCCAGCTGCTGGTGCCGGATGGGAAGTGGCTGTTTTCTGCAGCTAAACACACGGGTCTGATATAGTTGGTGAAGCTGACTGAAGAGGACAGACGCAGGAGAGCGATGTCATTGTTGTAGGTGTCGCTGTTGTAGGACGGGTGAATGAGGAGCGTACTGACGCTTCTGCTGATTTCATGCCCATGATCGCCCTGCTGTGTCCTCCTTCCCAGATACACACAGACGCTGAACGTGTTGACGCTGAATGAAGAACACAACAATATTACAAGAACAGAGAGAGCAGTGTTTAATATCTGTGGAAATGTGTGATCGTGTGCTTCTAACCTAGCGAAACAGTGAGCTGCAGTTAACACCCATTCACTGCTGATGAGGGAACCTCCGCAGAAATGGCCTTTATATTTGGGGCTGTGAAGACTAACCATCCACGGCCATGCACCCTCATGTGTGTCTGCACCACCCACAACACGGGGGTATAGAGGGGCACGACCACAAACTGAAAGAGAGGAGAGAGGAGTTGACTCCCAAGACAAAGTTACATCAGATCACACAAGTGTTTCTTTTTAGATTTGTGCCATTCTTTTTAAAGACATCCAGGGAAAGAGGCTCTTACCGTTCAAATGAGAACGAGAATCTGCAATATAAGACACAAGGTGGGAAAGATTACAGCAACACCGAAATTTAACACACAGTTCAGGGCTTGGAGTAATTAATAAATATAATATAAAACTTTTTTTTTTACATTATGCATGTTATGTAAAAGCAATTGAACTAAAGGTTTTTCGTTTTTATAGGCCTCCGTTTTATTGGGCAGGTATGAGGGGAAATGGGATCTGGATTTGATCCATGCAGCCCAGATTAGAACCAGAGTCCAGTGATCCAACAGCTGCTTACAGTATGACGTGTACAGTAGCGTTATTTATGACCTGTTTGAAAGTTTGTGAAAATGCTACCAAATCAATTGGAAGACCCTACCTTTGACGCATATGAGCATGGCCACACACGTTAACCTCCACATCGTCACGAGATTCTCTCTTCTATGCTTGTTTGATCATGAAAAATGTAATTTGCATATACGCCCTCCATTTTCACAATCATATTTTATTCCTTTCTCTCTCCTTTTAATTTTATTTCTATCATGCTACACCTTGTCTTGCAGCAAAATCATGAGTGACTATGGGAAAGTATATATGTATGCTATAGAAATATGTATAAATAATAGCGCCTGCTTTTTCAATAGCGTGTTCTGCTGCTATGCAAATAGACTTTAGAGCATGCTTGACATGAACAGCCTGTGTAATTTAAATAAAAGGTACATAACCCATCATATTTTTTAAATAACTTTTTTATTTTTATTTTGTGATTCAATATATAATGTCATATTTAATTAAAACAAAGGTCTTTTATAAAGTTTGGTATTTTTTAAAACTGATGCCTTTTATTTCTTATGATACTGGGTTCGTGAAATATGTAATAGTTCCAGTCCATTTCTGCATATGAAGCCACCTATATTTTCTAGTTTATATAAATTTCAATTTTTATAAAACATTTCCTCTTTTATAACCAATGCCAAAAAACTTTGGTTTGCTAAAGGAATTCCAAACCTTTTTGTCAGCCCCTTCAGTGGCTTAAGTACTTTTCAATATTTAGTAACTAAAGAATCATAATTGTGCAAAAAAGCTTAAAAAGTGATTACTTATGAAATCCGATAAATTACACAATATGTCATTTTTTTCCACAGTGTAGGTAATGTCGGTTTTGTAATGTCTTGTTCCTCCAGTTGGTCCAGATCTGGTCGAGCTGTAGTAGTTAGTCCTGACTGTAGGGGGCGTCATCGTTACTGTGTTTCCAGTGTTGCACACGGTGCTGCAGTTTCAGAGCAGCCTGTCTGAGAAGAGGCAGGTACAAATCAACACTACATCAACTTAATCTGCAATATCTCCAACATGAATATAAATATGCTCTGTGTTAGCCGTGTACACTAATTTCTTAAGGCCAAAGATGTCATTAGTAAGTGTAGGGTAAACACTGAGTCATACTTGGAGATGTTCTTGCAGTAGAGCATGCTGATGGAGCGCAGCTGCAGACAGCTGCACAGTAGAAAGGAAGGAGTGCGGTCAGTCAGGAGAGGACAGCCACTCACATCCAGCTCCTTCAGGAAGTGACCAACTCTTGTCAGGTACTTCACTGCTGTATCTGTCAGCTGGAGAAACAAAATATATAGAGTCAGTTAAGATATTTACCATGCTCCAATGATCCGAGACCACTTTTTTATTGAATTGAATGCATTTTTTATTACAAATTATATTTGCATATGCCAAAAAAAACTTTTTTTAATTTTATATATTTGGGCTTACATTTAGACTAACTGCAAATGTGGATGAATTACCATACTAGAGATCAAAAATATATTAATTACGCTGTTTTTTATATATACTGTATGTTGTAATAAAGTATGTGTATACTGTAGTGTGTATATAATATGTAATAATAGTTATAATAAGTATATATTTTTTTATTATATAGTATGTTCCTGTTACTGTGAAATTTATTTTCTTGTATTCAAGTATACAGAGTGCAAAATATACTTTTAAATGCTTAAAAAAAGTTTTAAATATATATATTTTCAAAAATATACTTGCAGAGAATATGTACAAAATACAAAAAAAAATAGAAAAAAGTATATTTTAAAATATTTTGCCATATGGATTATCAGCATAACAATTTGATGGAAATGTAGATTTTCTTATTTTGATTTAAAAATCCTAAAAAGTTTTTTCTCGATTACTGAAACAAAGAAGTACTTTAGGGCATCCAGCTATTCGGACTGTGGCAATGGTCCTGCAGAAGAAGGAGAGGGCTTTGATGGCTCGGTCAGACAGACGCTCACACTGACACACATCCAGAAGCTCCAGCTTTTTACAGTTTTGGCAAAACATCTGCACAAGACAAAAAAGATCATCACATGAACTTCTCCAAAAAGAGTAATCAGACGGTAAATACACTGCAAGTCAAATTTATGCACAAAGAAGTAATAAAAGGGGAAACCAAACCTTTATTCCATTATCTGTTATGAAAACACATTCAGATGCAGTTAGTTTTCTCAGACTGTGGTTAGTTCCCAAGGCTGCTAGTCCCTGTGAAAGACACATCTTTATAATAAAACAGTATTGACCACAGCTGGAAAATAATTTTTCAGTATAGATAGATAGATAGATAGATAGACAGACAGACAGATAGATAGTACAGTATATATTATGCATAAGATACTAAAGTGTACTTTGTCATGTATTTTGCAGCCTGTGATGTCCAGAGAGATGAGAGAAGCACAAATGTCCAGACACTCAAATCCATTATCTGTCAGGTTCTCACAGAAACACACACTCAGCTGGGTCAGCTTGTTACATCTGGAGAACAAATTAATACATTCAAACAGTCTCCGTGTAGGAAGAATTTGATATTTTATGTATAAAGTGTGTGTACTTCTGAGTTATTCTCTTCAGGGACAGGTCAGTAAGTTTTGGGCAGTAGGAAAGATCAAGGTCTCGCAGTTCCACAGCAGATGCTTCTTCAGTGATGTAATGGATTCCCATATCTGTGACCCTAGACCAGGTCAAAAAAAAATAAAAACACACACACACACATAATATAAATTAAATGCAACTATTCTATTAGTTTTAAACAAAACAGTTTTTTTTAAGAATCATATTTAAGAATGCATGTCCAGTAATAACCATATATCCAATATATAATGTGTTTATATATACTGTGCCATATATCATATTTTTGGCCCATTTTCTGTTCTCTCACCCCACAGAAAAATAAAATAAAAAGTTCTCAGAGAGACTCTGCATTTGCATTTTCCTATATATTCATGTTGGTCGTCTCTTACTTGATACAGCCTGAGATATTTAAGTTGCACAGTTTTGTCAGACTTCCTAAAGACTTCAAGCTGGCGTCAGTCATGCGAGTGCAGTCAGACACCTGGACCTCGCTGAGTTTCAGACAGCTCCGGCACAGGGCCTTCAACCCGCTGTCCGTCATACGATTATTACCTGCAATGCAGAATGCACAGTTTCTATTTGAATAATTCAGCCTCTCTAACCATGCCACACTATTTGAGCGCATAAATACAAACCTTCTATTTGGACCTTGGTGAGGCTGATCACTTCAGCCATTGTTTTGAAAGCCACATCAGAGAGATACGGTGAGTCCAGTATGGAAATCGCAGTCAACATAGGACATTTAGCCACTAAGACCTTGCAGCAAAGAAAAACAACAATCACCAATCAACTAACAATAGAAATGTACTTTAAACTTAAAGTCTAATAGATGTTAGTGTACATAACACATATATTAATAACACGCACCTGCACACAGGTGTCAGTCAGGGTGGGGAGATCGTCTAACACAATCCGTTGAAGTGTGCTGCAAGCTTCAGCAACATATTTAAATCCATCCACAGATATCTGTACAGTAGAAAATAAAAACTGTAATGCCACATTCATATAATGCAATCCTTAATCTGAGCACCAAAAAAGTACCTGGTACAGTAGCTATTAAAGTTTTGTAGCTATAGAAGTGCTATTTTATTATATATTAATATATCCAACTCCATATTAGATAAAATATTAGCTAATATTACTAGTTTCTATATTCTATACATGTCAACACCTGAGAACATCCAGAGAGGTCCAGATACGTGATTCTGTGGCAGCCTTTTCCTGTGCTCAGATACTGCAGGCCTTTATCAGAGAAACTTGTGCAGTATGCGAGACTCAGAGACCGCAGCGTCAGACAGCATCTTTAAAATAACAATCAATGCCGTAAGCATCATAAAAATATAGCATTTCTCTCATGTGTAGAGTATGAAGAACTGAGACGCATGTAAGAAGTTTGGACCTTGACAGGACTCTTAAAGTGGCATTAGTGATATGAGTGAAGGCCAGATTAAGATGCAGGAGAGAGCGGCATCCCTCTAAAATCATCTTCATGTTTTCATCCTGTCAGTGTGTGTAAACAAAACAGGAATTAGATTTTTTTTTAAAGCAGTAACTTTGTAACAGTGTGTTTTTATTCTACTTGCATTAAGATGTGAGCATTCACTGAGATCGAGTTCTTGAAGATTTCTGCATTGACCTTTGACAAAAAAAACAAAAACAGAAGCATGGTCCTTATCATGTTTTTGATTACATCAAAAATGTATGAATTTTTAAGGCTGGTTAAAGTTAATTTACTGATGCGTCTAAAACTCGACTCCTGCACCAGTGTGCAACCGCACAAGTTGACAGAGATCACGTAGACGCGATGCACACGCAGTATTCTCTCCACAGTCTGATCTGTGATCCAGCTGGCCTCAAGGGAGAAATCGATCTGCGGAAACACATCTTACAGGTTATACTACCTAGATTTATATTTAAGAGTTTTAAAGCGAGCTGCACTGACCTCAGTCCAGAGCGAGCTGATTTGAGCGATCGCTTTCCAAGAACGACACACCTGAGCACATTTCAGGAGCTCACGCACACCTAAACTTTGGAAGATCTGCAGCAAATTGTGTATTAAAATCAGTTGGCTTGTGTAATTGGCAGTTATTTAATGGCAACATCACAGAGATTAAGTGATACCTTAAGAGACAGCTTGTTAGGAAGCAGTGATAGTCTGTCCTGGCCATCACTTTGTGGTCTCCCTGAGATCTGGCTTTCTTGTAAATCTCTCTCTAGCTTCTGAGCAGACATAAATCATAAAACATCTCACGAGTTCAGTGCATATGTGTTTGACTTTTGAAAAACTACCTTAAAGTATTCCTTTGTTCTTTTAGCGTCCTGCACAACATGACGCCAAGCTGTGATGAAGTTTCTGCAGTGAACAGACTCCTGCACTTTTTGTAGCTTCCTCACGGCATCTGGATAAAATATAAAATGCCTTTATGTGTTAGAAAGAATATTAACAGAGAACAAAAAAGTTTTGATTGAGCAGCTGGATTTTCTAAATACTTCAACTTCTGAATTACATGTAAGAATAATATTCCCTTATGTTATAACCCATAAAAGCTAAATACCATTCCTCCTCCGTTTGCGAAACTGAACCCAGGCTGTCCACTTGATGAAAGCCAGTTTTATCCGTCTCTGTTTGTGATACATCTCAGCCTCTTCCATTCTCTCCAGGAGTCTGGCAGCCTTCAATTTCTTCTTTGAAATATAACCCTTCCAACCCCTTAACATAAAACATAAGTCATAAAGCTAGTTGACATTGTTTTCTGTTGTGTGACTCTTATAGTCTATAGTTTTGACACTCACGTGAAACACATTTTGGTCAGGCTGGTGCGATAACAGGAGTACGCTTTCTCCAACAAATGTGACGGACACTGTGAGAGGGGAAATTAATAAATGATTTTAAGCAGATGAAGAGTTGAAGACACAACCCTCATTCACTCTGAACGATGAAAATACTTAAAGAGTTTTACCAGGCTGTCTTCTGGGTTTCCAAATATATCATAAACAATGCCTCTTGCCAATGAGGAGATTTGTTTGTCTTTGTCAATAAATGTGTGCCTGAATTCAGAAAAAGTTTACATCTTAGAGATGTTGTTTACTGTATTAAAACCATTTTGCTGAGCCATACGTGAAGAATCACACCTACCAGCAGATCTCAAAATCATGATCCTCAAGGATAGATAGGATCTTCTCTTCTATAAAGAGCAAAGGATCCTCAGGGCATGAGATGCATAACCCAGCAAGTAAAGCCTGGTTGAAATGCAAAATATAAAAAATACAATATTATTTTATTAACAATATGTAGCCTCTTTGTGCAGTTACCTATTTCCTTAAACGGATTATTAATAAAGTAATTAGATCATTAGATAACATTTAATGTAATTCACCTTGTATATCTGAGGAAGTGAATGTTTAATCATGTAGTTTCGTATAACTGGATCTGAATCTTGCAGAGAAATCATCATAAAAACGACGGCTCCAGGTGAAGAGCTAGTTTAATGATTTCCTGAAGTCAATGCAACAAAAAATATGATACTCCTGCAGCTTCTGTCAATATTTACACATTATGTCGCTTGGTAACCTAAAAGCATGTGATTTGTCAGGAGAAATTACAGAAGGAAACAATAGGAAAATAGAAAGTTAATGTGTGTGTATATATAACTATAACTATATTGCTAAAGACTGTGTTTATGGATAAATAGAAGCATGGATGGATTTTAAATAAATCACATGGTTATTTTTATTTATTCAATCATGATAGAAATGTAATTCGTTCAAAAGCGCAGAATCATTAATGAACGCTCAACACAGCAACACTTAACTCTGCGAAATGTTTTGGTCGTCCACTCACTGACGCAATAGACGCAGACGGGTAAAATGATCAGGAACTGTTTGTATCTGTATTATTTATCCTGTCGGACAAGGAGCATGTGTTAACATATGAAAGCTGCGCCTATCGCAGAATGGGAGACGACACTGTCGTAGCCCGCCTGTTCAGCGTGAAGGCTCTGCTGGGGATTGTAGCAGGAGCCGGAGCCTCGTATGGCATTTATAAACTAGTCTTCAGTCGCGCGGGAGATGCGGGAGTAAACAGAAAAAAGTCTGCTAAAAGTGTGACTATTCAGCCTGGAAGCCTGATGGCCAAAGTGTCTGGATTTAAAGTTGTCAGTAAGAGTGATAATCTGGATCCTACTGTGGATTCTGAATCTAGTAAGTTAAGTGACATTGAAATGGTTGGATGTGTTATAAAAGTCTTGCTTCCTGACAGCTCTGTGTAAGTTTGAAGGGAGTGTTTTTCAATCATATACATTACAGTGAGTGTAGGCAGTGTGTCAACTTCATTTTATTGTCCTAGGTTCTTGATTTAGAAACAGAAGTAGATGTCTTCTTCATACAATCCTTTATTTATGTTTTTGTCTTCTCACAAGGTGATATTTTCTCCAAATCTGCTGCCAACCTGGAGCCTCGACATCTGAGTATGCTTCTCTCGCTTCTGCAGAGCAGCCCAAACCTAGAAGAGAGGAGGAAAGTTCTCGTAACTTTGGGAAATGCTGCTGCCTTTACAGTAAACCAGGTCATCTGATGTTCTGTCTTCTAGACATTATGCATAAGATGTATTTTTTGGACTTGATGATCCAGCATATTTAAAGTTATTTTTTGTTTTTCTTCGTTAGGATCTCCTGCGAGAATTCGGAGGTCTTCACATCATAGCAGGCTTCCTCTCAGACCCTTCCCCTGAGATCCGCGTTCAGACTCTGAACGCTCTGAACAACTTGAGCATGAATATCCGCAATCAAGAGCAGCTGAAGGTATCGCATTATTTATTAAGATGGACAGAATTAAATGTAAAAAACGCTACTACAAAATATTAATAAATGCTGTTATAATATATAAATGACACCATTTTGAATCTGTTTTTCTTTCGCTCTACCATGGATACTATGCCTACACTGGTTTCTGTTGTTGTTGGTCAGATATACGTCTCGTCGGTGATGCAGATGATTGAGATGTCGCCGGTGAACTCTGACCTTCAGCTGGCAGCGCTCCGATTGCTCACTAATCTGTCAGTCACGGATAATCACCAGCATCTGATGAAGGGTTCCATCACCCTCCTCCTGTCACTGCTCGTAGTGAGCAGTGAAGTCCTACAGGTGATTAACGTGAGGAACGTGTTCAGTGATGTGTTTACACAAGCAGATGTGTTGAAGATTGAATCTGTTCCTGCAGATCCAGGTCCTGAAGGTCCTGGTCAATCTTTCCTCCAATCCAGATCTGATGGACGATATTGTGCAAGCTCAGGTGAACAAGCATGTCTTTTATGGTTTCTGCTGTAATGCTTTCACTGTTTTGTAAGTGAGATCCAGTGCAGCTGGTTTCAGTGAATATTCAGTCATACCAACACAATATGATTATAAATAGATAAATCTATAAATAATCGCCTTGGATGCTAGGTGTCCTAGTTTTTCTCATTGCCTGCTGTTGATGCATACGTCTATTTTAAGGCCACTCTGTGGTCATGATTTAGTTTAGTGCTGCACGATTTGAGGAAAGAATATTATTGTGATTTTTCTTCAGATAAAAACTGCCATTGCTATTTAAAATAAGATTATTATAAAAAAAGGCATGCTGTGCTTGTTTGTATGGCTTTACGCTTTTTCCAGATTTTAATGAATTTGTAATCAACATGAAAATAAAATAAATTCACATCATTATCAATATTATTAGATTCTCCTAAATACTAATTTGCTTTATTTCACAGTAGAGTATTGTAATAGTAATGTTTCTTACTTTATTTAATAAAGTAGTATTTATTATTAGTAATATTTATTTTGTGTCTTATCTTTATTTAATAATAATTATAATATGTCAACATGAGAACAAAATAAAATCATTTATCATTACTATTGTTAATATTAATATTATTTTAAGATTTTATTTAAGTCATATATTGTATTATTATTGCGATAATAATATAAAGAAATATATTGTAATATTTCATTGTGAAATAAAAATTTGTGTTTAGGAAAAAAACCTTTTAATTTAATAATTAATTTTATTCTGATAACATCATTTTATATCAGCATATTAAAAAAAATTCGGCCATTTTGTGAAGCCTTACAAATTATGGCCATCTTAATTAGGGCCCGAGCACCGAGGTGCGAGGACCCTCTTGTATCTGCTTTGTTTTTTATTAGGGCCCGAGCACCGATGGTGCGAGGACCCTCTTGGAATTGCTCCGTTTATTATTATTAGGGCTCAAGCCTGGAGGGCGAGAGCCCTATTGTTTTCCTTAGGATTATTTGTTATTATTAGGGCTCAAGCCTGGAGGGCGAGAGCCCTATTGTTTTCCTTAGGATTATTTGTTATTATTATTATTATTATTATTTTTCTTCAAGGTTTCGGGGGCTTTTGGGGCCCTTAACATGCTCAAAAACTCTTGAAAATTGGCACACACCTTGGAACCTGCGGCCATTAGGGCCGGGCAGAGTCTGATACACGGGCGTGGCACAGGGGCTCTACAGCGCCCCCTGTAGTACCGAGGGCCATATATCATGCATACTTGCATGTATACATATGAAACTTGGTACATATATATAACTCATCAAACCAAACAACTTTCACACTGCATGTCATAAGCTCTGCCCAACAGGAAGTTGGCTATTTAGGGTTTTATGAAAAACACATGCTCTGGAATTTGATATACTCCTCTGAGGAACTCCACCCGTTCAACACAAAACTCGGTGAACACGATCTCAAGACATTGGGGATGCTAAATTGCGAAGAGATTTTTGATATCTCAAACGGTTTGCCCGTGGCGAGGCGTTGAAATTATGGCGAGAAATAAGAAACAGGAAATGTATAATAACATCCACATACATTTGCTGAATTTGATCAAACTTAATTGGTTTGTTCGTTGTATGATACCGATCGTATATATGTGACTATTAGGAGTCAAAGTTATAGCGCCACCAACTGGCAGCAGGAAGTGAATCATTTTCAGAACGCTTTGAATTCAGCATCTTATTTTTACTTGATTTGCTTCAAACTTCATCAGAATAATGACAAAACACGGCCGATGAAAATCTGTCGTGGGGATATTTATATCTAATATAGTGTTGCCATGGCAACGTGTCAAACTTGAATGTTCTGTTCTGGTGATTTTTAGGCAGATAACTAGCTCAGATTTCCATGAAACTCGAAACAGATATCAGTATTAAAGATAGCTAGACCATGGCAAAAGCTTTTAAAAGGGCGTGGAAGAGGCACTCTATAGCGCCACCTTTTGTCAAAAGTGGGGGGGTTAGTTTTAGCTACAGACACCAAACTTGGTACATAAATTGTTCTTATCAAGACGGACAACTTTCTAATTCGCAGTCATAAGCTATGACCAACAGGAAGTTGGCTATTTTGACTTGAATATGGATTTTTGGGAATTTTCTTTTGTGAATTAATGCATACTCCTCCCAGGGGAAGTACACTATACACACCAAACTTTGTCTACATTAAGAAAAAACATTGAGGAACTTAAATTGCGAATGAATTTTGGATAGCTTGAACGGTTTTGTCGTGGTGATTTTTTGAAATAACAGTAAAAAGTGAAACATTAATCGTCTTGTATTTTTAAATTGCAGCTTCCAAACCTTTAAAAACATTTTTCATTTAGAAAACCAGTGATTCTGAGGAAATATGCATAGTTTCATGACTTTACAGCACTGTATGATTAAAAGAAAAATAAAAAACTGTCAGACATCTGATCTCACTCTGTCACTCTGTGTGAGGAATGTATGCGTGCTGACTGTGTGTGTGTGTGTGAGTGTGAGTGGGGGAGAGGTGTGAGGTGTGAGGTGAGTGGCAGACAAGACAGGGAGAGAGAGAGGGACTTAAACATATCTTTAATCACCAGAAAAAAAATGTTATTTTAAATTGTTAATTTTTTCTTGTTGTTGCTAATTGTGCTGTTTTCATTACAGCTTAAGAAATATCTTAGGCCTTATCCTTTTCTGACAGTTTCAGGGATTAAAAAAAATTCAAAAAATACCTATTTTAGCTGCAAATAATAATTTCAAACTCATTTGATACTGACCTCTGACACCCTGTGACATGACATTTATTTGAATTTACATAATCTCATGGATGTAACAGTAAAACTGTTCAGCTCACAGATCAAGACTAAGCTGTGATGCAAGCAGAACTATTTCACAAATGCTTAAAGGTTAATGAAATCATAACAAAACACTTTTAAATTATTTAAGGATTTGGTAACACTTTAAAATAATTTCTCAATTGTTAACATTAGTAAATGCATTGGTAACACTTCATAATAGCTGCACTCCTAGCTAAGCATTAGTAAATAGCCAGTTCATGCTTTATATATCCTTCTCCCAAAATTAATATTTTATTAAGCATTTTATAAATACAGCTATAATTAAATTGTTCATAGTTTATATGCACATTAATTTAGAGGAGATTAAAGGCTGTTATCTTCCAAAATAAAAAAAAATAAATAAAAAATAAACAAACACAGAACTAAAAAGGGAATCATTAATTGGCTTGTATGTTTAAATTGCAGCTTCCAAACACTTCGAAGCATTTTTTTATACAAAGATCAAATCATTCTGAGGAAATATGCATAGTTTCACGACTTTACAACACTGTATGGATAAAAGAAAATTAAAAAACTGTCAGACTTCTCAACTGACATGATCTCACTCTGGCCACCCTGTCTGTGTGAGGGAAGGGAGGGGGAGAGGGAGGGGGAGTGTGAGGGGGTTGGTGACTGTGACAGTGTGTGTGGACTGTAGGGAGGGGCTGTCTGGCAGAGAGAGAGAGAGAGAGAGACCTAATCATCCCTTTAATAATCAGGAAAAAAAAAAAATTGTATTTTTATTATTGTTATTAGGGCTCAAGCCTGGAGGGCGAGAGCCCTATTGTTTTCCTTAGGATTATTTGTTATTAGGGCTCAAGCCCAAAGGGCGAGAGGCCTATTGTTTTCCTTAGGATTATTAGGGCTCAAGCCCAAAGGGCGAGAGGCCTATTGTTTTCCTTAGGATTATTTTTTATTATTATTATTAGGGCTCAAGCCCAAAGGGCGAGAGGCCTATTGTTTTCCTTAGGATTATTTTTTATTACTATTATTATTAGGGCTCAAGCCCAAAGGGCGAGAGGCCTATTGTTTTCCTTAGGATTATTAGGGCTCAAGCCCAAAGGGCGAGAGGCCTATTGTTTCCTTAGGATTATTTTTTATTATTATTATTATTATTATTATTATTATTTTTTTTTTTTTCCAACGTCTCGGGGGCTTTTGGGGCCCTTAACGTGCTTAAAAAGTCTTGAAAATTGGCACACAGATTGGAACCTGCGGCCATTAGGGCTGGGCAGAGACTGATACACGGGCGTGGCACAGGGGCTCTACAGCGCCCCCTGGAATATGGAGGGCCATATATCATACATTCTTGCTCGTAGACGAATGAAACTCGGTACACATATAAATCTCATCAATCCAAACAACTTTTGTATTGCATATCATAGGCTCCGCCCAACAGGAAGTTGGCTATTTAGGGTTTAGTATTCAAATTTTTCGTCAAAGTTGTGGGGGCTTTTGGGGTCCTTAACATACTCAAAAACTCTTGAAAATTTGCGCACACTTTGGAATCTGTGGCCTTTAGGAGCCTGCAGAGGCTGGGACCCGGGCGTGGCACAGGGGCTCTACGGCGCCCCCTGGAACACAGTCAGAAATGTTGATGTATAGCTCACACATACTTGCACGTATTAATATGAAACTCAGTACACATATAGATCTCATCGTGCCGAACAACTTTCGTATTGCATGTCATAGGCTCCACCCAACAGGAAGTCAGCTATTTAGAGTTATGTAAAAAGCGCATGCTCTGGAATTTGAAATACTTGTCATAGGTTTTTTTCTCGATTGCCGCCAAACTCGGTCAACATGATCTCAAGACACTGGGGATGAAAAATTGCCAGGGGATTTTTGATATCTCAAACGGTTTGCTCGTGGCGAGGCGTTGAAATTATGGCGAGAAATGAGAAACAGGAAGTGTCTAATACCATCCACATACATTTCCTGATTTTAATTAAACTTCATCAGATTATTCGTTGTATAATGTCGATCGCATATATGTGACTATTAGGAGTCAAAGTTATAGCGCCACCAACTGGCAGAAGGAAGTGTGTCATTTTCAAAATGATTTGAATTCAGCATCTTATTATTACTCGATTTGCTTCAAACTTCATCAGAATAATGTTAAAACACAGCTGATATAAATCTGCAAGGGGGATATTGATATCTAAAAAATTGTTGGCGTGGCAACATGTCAAACTGGAATACTTCTCAGGTGATTTTGAGGCAAATAACATACTTAGAATTTCACAAAACTCTGAACACACATCAGTATTTCTGATAGGAACTTAAATTGTGAATGGATTTTGGATAGCTTGAATGGTTTTGCCGTGGTGATTTTTTTAAATGACCTTACAAAGGGAATCATTATTGTATTTTTAAATTGCAGCTTCCAAACACGTCAAAGAATTTTTTCATACAGATGAAAAAGTCATTCTGAGGAAATATGCATAGTTTCACGACTTTACAACACTGTATGGATAACAGAAAATTAAAAAACTGTCAGACATCTCATCTCACTCTGTCCCTCTGTTTGAGTATATGTGCTTCAGACTTCCATTGTCTGAGAGAAATAGCGCCCCTACAGGTTCAATTCCCGGACTTTTACTTTCACTTTTAAATCGGTTAAAAATACAAACAAATACTTAGATTTAATTCACACTGACAAGCTAAACCAACATATCTGATTATTACCGGTTCAGGGCTCATGGATAAATTATTTCTGGCCAGAGATACGTGAGAAATAGGAGAGATGAATCACCGCTGTGATCACGAGCGTCTGGAGTAAAGAGCTCAGAGAAAACGAATTTATTCCTGTTTTAAAGCTTTTAAAAATAAATTATTACAGCGATATCACACAATCAACCAATTAGAACACACCAAGAGCTAAATTAAGATGTTTTTGAACTGTTTGTGTGAAAATGAAATATTTGCAGCTGCCTATCTGAAATCACCGCCTCCGATCAGCGCGTACAGTGTCCAGCTCAAAACAAACGAATTTATTCTTGTTTAAGAGCTTTTTTAAATAAAATATTACCACAAATGCACACAATAAACCCATTGTAACACAACAAGAGCTAAATGCAGGTGTTTGTGACCTGTTTAAGTGTGCAAGACTATTTGAAAGCGCGACTGGCAGAATAACATATCTCTCGAGCTGCAGGATTCTGGCTTTCGTCGTAAGACCGAACACATAACGGACAAGATTATTTCAAAACACATAATAGCTTGGCGACTATAAACGAAAACAGCCACGTGAACATAAACTGGATCTACTGGATTTGAATATTAAAGTGACCACATTTACCACTTGCTTCTGTCTTCAATTTTAATCTATATAAAAAAGGAAACTCATTCGACTTGGCTGCTTTTTTAATGTGTGCGTATTTATTTATTTATCTTTTTATACATTTTGTATAATTTCATAGTTTGTGTATTACAATTATAAAAACAAAAATAAAATTAGCCACTCACATAGAAATAGCTTAGGCCTTAACCTTTTTCTGACAGTTTTAGGGATTTTTAAAAATCCTAAAAAAAACCTTATTTGTGCTGCAAATAATAATTTCAAACTCATTTGATACTGACCTATGACATCCTGTGACATTATATTTATTTTAATTTACATAATCTCATGGATGTAACAGTAAATCTGTTCAGCTCACAGATCAATACTAAGCTGTAATGCAAGCAGAACTTTCACAAATGCTTATGAGTCATTTAAGGATTTGATAACACTGTAAAATAATGTCTAATTTGTTAACATTAGCAAATTCATTGATAACACTTTATAATAACTGCACTCATTATTAAATAGTCAGTTCATGCTTTATAAAGCCTTGTCCCAATATTAATAGTCAGTAGTAAGCAGTTTATAAATACAGCTATAAATAGCTTGTCCTTGGTTTATAAGCACATTTATTAAAAATGAGAGTAAGTTATCTTCCTATGAAAAATAAAAGATAAAAATAAACAAACAACAACACAGATTGATACAGAACTCAGAAATTTTATTGTGGATTTATGATAAAAGCCTGCAAATGAATTCATACTCCTACTCATACTACTCCATACTCCTTTTTCAACATGATGCCAATATACTGAGATGTTAAATTGTGAATGGGTTTAGGATAGCTTAAATGGTGTTGCCATAGAGATTTATTAAAGTAACATAAAAAAATACAATAGTTATTTTACTATATCTTTAAAATTTTTCATTCTAACTCTTCATAATTTTTTATATAAGTAGAAGTCCTCATTTGAAGGAAGCACAGTAAGTTTCATAGCTTTATCATTTTCAAGAGCCAGCATAAAATTAAAACTATCATAACTTATAAATCAAGCTTGCAATTCTTAGTACCTATAATGGCCACCAGAGGGAGCTATAGGATTACTTTTAAATAATTATTGGAGAAACGAGTATGATTTAAATAATTTATAGAAATCTTTCAAATAAAATAATTTGTATTTTAGGAATTTTACTGATAAAATGACCCTCACTTAATTAGAATAACAAGCTGAAGTATTGTGAACTGTATATTAAGAATAATTCTTAATAGGCTTTATGGACAGATACGTTTTAAGTGACTCTTGAAGGTTCAGCACCACATCCTCTTTTACCACTGTTTAAAGAATTAATCTTACAGAACAGGTGTGAATGAATTTTGGATAGCTTGAATGGTTTTGTCGTGGTGATTTTTTGAAATAATAGTAAAAAAGGAACCAGTAAAAAAAAGTGCAGCTTCTAAACACTTCAAAAAAATGTACACATAGAAGACAAGTCATTCTGAGGAAATATGCATAGTTTCATGACTATACAACATTATATGGATGACAGAAAATTAAAAAACATACATCTGATGTCACTCTGTCCCTCTGTCACTGTGTGTGTGTGTTTGTGTGTGTTTTAAGTGAATTAGGTGTGAAACTATCAGTGAGCATTTAGTCTCCAGCGCCAACATTTTACAGAACTGCCACTTTCCTGGAGTCTCAGAATTACAATGTGTCAGGTTCTGAGAGATCTAAGATTCCAAAAAATTATTTAATTAGAATACCATGAAGTATTGTGAAATACTATATATTAAGACTTTATATATAGGCTTAATGAACAGATTAGACTGACTCGTGAAGGACCAGCACCACCTCCTCTTGTCCGATGGTTTGAGGAATATATCTTCCAGAATCTGGGATTAAGATTTAGGAGCTCATTTTTATTCCACCTCCTTTCCTGAAAGTCTGTCTTGCAGAATTGACTAAAAATTAATCTTCACATTAATTCCTAATTCTTTTGCAATTCTTTTTGTCAGTTCTTTCTTGACCTGTTTTTCTCTTCCAGCTTTCCTGGACTATTGTATAGCACTCATAAATGATTAAATAAAAAATAATGGTAGTTATTAAGATTGATATGGTTTGGAATTGGTAAAATGTGCTTGGAAAAAAAATCACAATAAAACAATGTTTTAATGTTTAAGTTTTGGAATATTAACTGACATGAATGAATGCTATATAAATATTGTTCATTGTTAACATAATGTTTATAAATGAAATCTTATTGTAAAGTGTTACTAAAAGTTATATATATTATATATATATATTGTTCTGTGAAATGTGATTTTAAAGTCTAGATGATTCGGATTAACCCTTTAACTGCCATATCAAGTTCAAGTTCAAGTACAAGTTAAATTTATTTGTATAGCGCATTTACAACAGCCTCCTGGCTGACCAAAGTGCTTTAACATAAGAGCAAGAATATTACACATACATAAAAATAGACCAGACAAAAAATTTAAAACCACCCATTTCAAAATGTAGCATAACACAGTAGTCAGTACACAAAGGAAGAATAAAAAAGTTTTTAGCAAAGATTTAAAAATAGACAAGGAAGGGGCCAGTCTGATCTCTAAAGGCAGGGTATTCCAGAGTCGTGGCCCAGCCACTGCAAATGCACGCTCTCCCTCTACGCTCCCACTCTATCCTTTAAAACCTCACTGCCAGAGGAATATTGTGAATGCATGTGCCGCGAGGGCACAGTTTTCCTGATGCCACGGGGTGGTGATGGCATT